>NW_009218588.1:0-57171 GCF_000690835.1 Fulmarus glacialis
CATCTGCAGACTTGCTGAGGGTGCACTCTTCTTCATCTTAACCAACTTCTATAAAATTGTAATTTGCACTGCCATGAATTTAGTCCTGCCGGCCAAAGATGGAAAAGCAGAGCTGTCATATTGAGAGAAGTGTTGGTATTTGATACTTTGCATTTCCTTAAAAAATATCCGGAATCACCAAAATTTGCAGAAGGAACCTTGCCAGTGTGATTGTATTGGGTAGATCAGATTTCAGGACGAGACGTGGTGTTTTTTGTAGAATGAAGGGTCTGGTGCCTCAAAACATTGGATGGCATGAGTTTTAGGTGACATCATGGTTTATAGGCTAAGGTTTTTATGAAGTTGTCATGGAAAAGTTACCTATCAGCATCTGCCCAACTGACGTGTGTGGCATACACTGCTAGGACGTTCATTCCTCTGTGTTTGACGAAATAGATATGTAAATGTGTGTTAAGGCATTAAATGTTTCCTTCAAAGCATAATAAGGGCAGATGAGGGGGGATGATGAATTTTCATCATACCATGGAGCTTAAATTTGGCAAAGCACTTCTGCTAAGCAAAGCCCTTGGGCATATGTTTAAGTCTCGCCATTTCCAAAGGGACTCAAATGTCTGTTTTCTGTTTTGTGGAATAGCGTCCCAAAAGCCCAGTTTTTGCCTAGGCAAAAGGGTATGCTTGCGTATCATGTGTGCTCGTCAGCAAGGCCTTATTAAAAATTGGTCCTGGATGTTCAGTGAGGGAGCAGCCGAGTGAGAGGCAAGCCCAGTCAGTGGTGGGAGTCCTGAGCCAATGGGTTCCTATGCCTCTGTCTAGACCGAAGAGGTTTGGAAATTTTCAGATTAGCTTTGGATAAGCCTCTGAACTTCTGGATGCTTCTCCGAGCCAGATCAGACCTCTAAAGAGCTTGAGGTTTGTCTATTGCTAATTTTCATATGCATTACATTAAAAACTCTTAAATTGAAATATTTCTTATTTTAAAAATAGAATAATAAAACAATAAATCAGAAGGAAAAACATGCCGAAAAAAATGTAGAAAACAGATGAAAAGCAAAAGGGAAAAGTGAACTTCGTAAAAATACCATACATGCCAGACCCTTCAAATATGATTTCCTGCATATTGCACTTTAAAAAGCATGATATTACAACATGCATGCAGGGGCCAACAATCTGAAAGAATAAAGCCTTGTTTGATCTCGAGAGTTGAATGGATGTCATTTGACCCATCCACGATGTGATCCTAGACCTAGGACGCGTCAGATGATTTTCCACTCGATGAGTGTCTGCACCACTCCCTTGTCTCTTCTCCACCCTCTTTTTGAGCAGATAGTGCTGACACGCTTCCTGTTATGGGCTGCTGGGTACCGCTCTGGAGCATCCTGGCACCCGAGTGCCTGTGGGTTGGGCAGAGGACTTCAAAAGCAGTTTCTGGCACAGGGAAGAAATATTTTGAAGTGAGTTTGGGCGCTTCCCAAAGCGACCTGCTCCAAGCAAGTAGAAAGAAAGCTTACATTATCTCATGTAAAAGTCCCAGACCCTTTAAGGACCTTGCCAGAAGTTTATGAAATGCCATGTTACTGCTGAGAAACCTTGACAAATGCAGTGACTGCTGATGAAAATAAAAAGCATAAACATGATGTGGAGGTAATAGCTCAGAGCTGTGTGTCTGCTCTTAATTGCTCAGAATCTAGAATATACTTGATGTGTATTTTGCTAATGGTAAAATGTACTTGTTTTGTTATTAGTCAAAGCCAATTGAGTGTGTGGTGGAAGCTACAGAAGACAAAAGGGAGGGAAAATTTAAAAACAACATCTGCTTAATATGAAGAAGTTACAGCCATTACAAATACATTTTCTGGAATTAATGTTTCATACAATTTCTCTCTACTTAGTGAAAGGTTGTAGAACTAGGACATTGGGAGCTTTGAAAAAAAGATACAGGGTAAAAAGCAGATACACATTGTGTTTCAGTACAGAGGTAGTACTTGCCAGAGTCCTTGAACACATAATCTTGAAATGAAGCGGAGTAATAACTACATTATTTTCTTACCAATGACTGTCCAGTTACATAATTTGCAGTTAAAAGCTGATTGGTTTTCTGGAGGTTTCTGCTCAATAGTTCTTTTCCCATAGTAAATAAATTACAAAGTGGCTGCTCGTGACTCTGCAGTTCAGTAGTGTCAGAAAATACCCTTCACTGGAAATCATTAATGCAAAAGCTCAGAAAAAAGCTGAGCTGTTTTTCTCCTCTTCAGGAACCTGTTTGGCAGTCTTACTGAAATGTGCACTTGGTGCCTGTGTTGCAGGACCTGGTACCGTTTCTGCTTATGGGAATTGTGAGATGGGGACATGCCACCTTGCATCTCACCTCTACTTGTGAGCAGGTAGCAGGAGAATTTGAGCCTGCAGGGCTGTTGGCTCAAAAGGTTGGGTTTTTTTTTTTAATCTCTAAATGCACTTGTTTGTCAGCTGTAAATTAGTCTGGATAAATCATTTGGGGAAAAATTGCCATGTAAGTAAAATTGTATAAGCAGCAATGTACTTTCCTCAGTCTTCCTATTTTGAGTACAAGCTTAGGAGAGCAGGTGGCTAAATGGGGGGCATGTGTTGGGCCTTAGTAGTAGATTAATAAGGTTCTCTAATGAAGTGCAATAAGCAGAAGGCCAGCAGCAGCTTTAGCACTTCAGGGCAATGAAGAGTTTTATGAAGGTAAGAGACCCTGCCAGACCATCGCAGCAGGTGCACCCACTAGTTCATCTTGCTTTTACCTTGTAACATTTGTAAATACAGAACAGCTGATGGGAACACAGCTTGTGGTCCTTCATATGCCAAGGAAAAGCATAGAAAGAGAAAAGCTAAACAGCCATTTGTTGTGTATTGGTTGTGGGTCCCCATTCTAGCAGGAGAGTACAACAGTAGAAAGGGCAATTTTAGATGTTTAAAATTGATCAGTAATCACAGGTGAGTACTGGGGAGGTTCTGCCTTCTCTAATAGTAGTCACAAAGCTCAACACATGAGAGCTTTACTGCTCTATATCCAGTGGCGTGCTTCTGCCCCCGGTCACTGACTTGTGCAGTAGCTGACTTTGCCCTTCAGCGTTGAACTCCACCTCTTGATTGCTTCTGTTTCAGCTGGGTCCTACAACATGCTGCCCTTTGGGATGCTGGGTCTTCCTCAACCCTGGGGGCATCTCCATCTCATCCTTGTGTATCTGTATAATAAATAATAAAAGACCTACTGCATGATGCGTTTGGTATTGGCAGGCATCAGGATTTGAAATCCCCTTGTGCCTCCCTTCCACTGATGAAGATCTAGTGGCTTCTGGTTCTTTGCTTTGGAAAGCATGCAGCCTGTATTGTTCAGCAGATCTTTATCATGTTGCAGTGTACACAGATGAGAGATGTATGTACATCATTGTCTAGCTAGTTTATTTTTGCTAATTGGCAAAAGTGTTCAGAGCAAGAATGTGCTGTGTGTGAGGTGCTGTGAGATACTGCTGACAGGTGGGATTACAGCGGGGGAGGCGGATGCTCAGTGTATACCCAGGGTTGTGCTTTATCTCTTTTTTGGGCACTGATGTCCCGCTCTTGACTTTTTTATTGCTAGTGTGGGTGTGGAATGAATATAACCAGGTAACCGTGCTTATATCTCTTTCTACTACTTCTAAATTCCTACCCCACCCTGTATGTTCCTTATATATTTGTATCATAAATTTAGTGGTCATTAGTGTTGTGTAGTGAGGTCCCAACTTGGGGTATTTAGCTTTACCACCATTTAAATAATAACTGCTAGATCACATTGCTGGTCAAGTGGTCACTCTTTGAAAAAAATAGCATTTGTGGGAAGACTAACACTTTCTTCCCTTTGTAACCAATATTACCAAAATGATCTAAAAATTACCTGTGCCTAGAGAGGCTGTACTGAATTTTTTTGCTGGTGAACTTCAGCATATGAATGACTTGAAGTGTGTGCACACACTGGTATCTGCTGTTTGTTACTAGATTGACAGCCCCCATACAGTATTCTGTTTCCCTACGTGGATGACCAAAACTACCCAGACCAGAGCATCAACAAAAGTAACACTTCCTGAGTATGCTTTCAAAATTCAGGACTGTTTTTGTAAACTAGCTTTCTCAATATTCATGAAAAATTGTTACTATCCCTGCACTAATAAGAGCAAACCACAGTGGGTAGTTTGTTTTTGAAGCCTTAGGTAGTTTCCTGCACAACATTTAGCCTTTGCTGACCTTGCTTGTCAACACTCGTAATTCGTGTCTGCTAGGAATCCTCTCCCAGTATCTGTTGTATTAAATCGACCTTCCAAGGCTTATGGCACTTTCAAATAGTACAGCTTTGGCTCCCCTCCTTTAAATTACATTTTCTCTTTGTTACTTAGGCAAATCTGTCATATTCTACTGCTCCAGTCATTGACTAAAGTGCCTAATATATGTCAGACCCTCCAACACTTTCTGGTTTTATTTCTAGTCTTTCTGTTTTAACATGGGATGATCAAAACTGGCAGAAACAGGCAGAAATCTGAGCAGAGACGTGTCCAGAGGAAACTTGTATTTTTTAATCTTTATATATAGTCGATAAAAAAATGAAATCTCTTATCTTTTTTGAGGATAACTGAGATGTGAAATTTCTTGCCCTGTCTTATTTCATCAAGTTTCATCAAAACCCTGGGCAATCACTTAATCTTGGATCTTGCACTATGAATGAAATAAATGCTAAGCAGTGCCAGGTCATCTTGTTCTGGCCAGGATATCTGGCACATAGCTGAATGTTGTCCTGGTGTAACCCAGCGGAGCTTGCCGGGCCAGGGAAGCAGCGGTACAGGCACCGTGACCTAGACTTGCAGTGCTGCTCACATTGAGGGGCTACCCTTTCTTCTCAACTGGGAGCGAAGACACAAACGAGCCCAGATGATGTTGCTTTGCATTTAGTCATAATTTTTGTACTTTGAAAAACATTTGATATGTTTGAGTAGTTGTTTTCTTGTGACTTTTTAAACAGTTAGGGCACATTAAATAATAACTTTGAAATGACTTAAAAATCAAAGTCTTATTTTTCAGTTGACATAGATGGGGAAAGTATAATTCTACTTGAAAAATCACAGAGGATTGATTCCAAGGTCATGAAGGTGCCTTTGAAAATTTTGCTATTAGGCTTTTCAGTGCAAAATTTGTTCTTCTTCCAGTGAAAACCATCTTTTTTCTCTGCTGTATCCATCAGGCAAGTTTAGTTGTTTCAGATAAGTATAACTTTAAATTCTCTGACTGATTTGTGTAATAATTTTTAGTCCATCAGTTCTTTAGAGTTGCTTTCTTGTGGTTATTCAAAATGCATAACTGATGGAATGTGTTTGTTTTGTTTATTAATGAGAACATAATTCTCAATCAAATTTGTGACAACGACACTGTTGCAAATGCAGAATTCCCTTTTCATGAACACCCTGCAGTGTGCCTGTTTTTTAATCCCCTTAAATGTTCCTGCCAATAAAATACTGTGAAGAAACTGAGAGGCAGATTTATTCATTGTTATTTGAAAGAGTCATCTGAGGCTCTGTGGAAATGGTTTCTTCTAAACTTGTCTGTGACTGCAGTAAAAGGACAGCTGTAAGTGTGAGGACTTTGTTCTATCTGCCCCTATTCTGTGTCAGAGGATATTATTTCATTATGAAAAAGGGAATGAAGAGTAGCACTGGCTAGATGACAAGTATTGAAAGAGAAGCTGTGTTGTTCATCTTAATAGCATGATCTGCATATCTTGGTTGGGCAGAAAATATTTTTTTTTTCCCCATTTATGTTATCATTTGAAGTAAAACAGGGTTTTTCAAGTCAAAGGGAGATGTCATAGTACCTCATCCTAGTGGTTTTTTTTGTTTTAGAAAAATACACATCAACATCCATGAGTGCAAGGTAAGCCATTATTGAGTATCAGTAAACTACCTGGCAGAGTCAGCTGTGTTACCGCCCACCCCACCAGGAACTGCTGGATTTGGAGTATGTTAATGAGAACAGTAACCTGTTCTGGAGATGTGGCCGAGATGACTATGACTTTATAGAGTTACCAGACAGATAACGCAGTCCTAGTAACACTTTTCACCATTGCCCAGTGCCGCTGTTCTCAATGACAGTCCTGAAGTCCATGCTTTCACTTTGAAACATATGTGTCCTTCTTATCATGCCAACTAATTTTTTCTCGTTCATCCGAAATTCAGAATTTCCTAGAAAATGCCAAAAAAATTATCTTCCATCCCCTGGATCTCGGGCAGATGTTGCTTAGAAAGAAGCCAATGGCCCAGGTCTTCTGCTCTGGCCCAGCTGTGTTTGAACCAAGACCAGGGAGGTGAAACGAATACTTAGAGCTGTTTTTATGATTGCTTGATCTTGGGACTAGTCCAGCTTCTGAAGCAAGTTAGAATGGCTCTAGTTCTGTGGTAGCCATGCTTGAATTGGAGGCTTCTTGGTATGCAAATACATATCCCTTTTAATTAGAGGCTGTCTCCCCATGCTGTGGACTGGCAGCGCTGGTGTATTCACAATGTGCCAGAGGATGTGTAGGTAGTACAGTTTTCACACTGTTGCATTTGCAGTGCCTCAGTATCTGCAAAACATAAGTCCACAGTCAACACCATGAGATCCCATGGTTCCTCATCAAATGGTTTCCTCAGCTTGGTGCGTTCACATGATTCAGCTCCATTTACAGTGGCAGTGGTTGAGGGAGACTTATCCCTGTGCATGGTTCCAGCATAAAGTCAAGTAATGTGCCTGGGACATCTCGATGACTTTCTGTAAAGGACTGAGGTTTTCTCCTTTTCCTAGGCTATTTGCTTCATACAGCAATCTCATGCAGGGAGGTAATTGGGACAGTAAATTCTCTGAACTGTTCCTACAAAGAGAGATGGCTGTTCTTGAGGATGACACCAGATAATGGAGATGTAGTCTTCTCTTCTGCCCTCTGCATTCAGCTTTGGTCACAGATTGTCTTTGTGTCACTGAATGTCTGAGAAGAACAGATCTGCTCTTGCTTTTAGAGCCAACCAAGTGCCCACCTACGTCTTTTATGTTATCCTGCATTACTTTCTAGTAAAAAAAAACCAAAACCCCAAGCCAAAAAAATCCCACCCAAAACAACAAGCCATACCTACTCTGCCATAGCACGACCAGTGTTCTTACAGAAGCTCAGCCTAACTTTTAAAGTGTCTTTTTAAATTTTTTTTTCTGCTCTTAGAGGTCTAAAATGGGTGTTCAGATGGCGCAGCAATGGCTGGGAAAACTGAGCTTATTTAGATAGTGGGAATGTCTTTCCTGTGCTAACAGCAGTGAAAAGCCTCAGATAAGGCTGAAAGCCTTAATGTTAATTGGGCAGGAATTTCCTTAATTTGTCGGTCTGTTTTAAAAGTTGTAAATCCAAGAAGCAACAGATGGCTGAGGAAAAATGAGAACAGATTAACACCTACATCCGCTCTGTAATACCAGGTACTATGGAAAATATGTCTGAACACAAAACTTAAGCACTTTGATTGTTTGAGCTATCTGACTTTATCTACTGTCTGTGCTGGAAAGCACTAGAGCACATACATCAACTCTAAATGGATGTGTAATCCTGTAACTATTCCCTGCTCTGCAAAGCTTTTTAAGCATGTACTTCAGTCCCAAAGAAATCAGTGGGTTTGAAACACATGTTCAAAGTTAAAGGCACATGTTGAAGTGCTTGTTAAATTGCTGTCCCATGCATCTGTAACAGTGTGCATTTTATTCCTGCTTAACCTTTCAGCTTTATATTCAAAGCTAGACAGTAAGAAGAAATAAAATGTTTGTAAATGTAATGTCAAATGTTCAGTCTCTAGCTACCCTGAGATCAGTGGGACTATCCCCTAAAATAAGTACTGCTCATTTCCTTGTCCTGCTTTAGTAATTAATCAGTTTGTATCATTTTTATTATCATGTCATGAATTACGCCTTTGCAGAAATTTAAGGTCCAATTCAGAAAGATAAAAGACAACTGTTGGGGTCAGTTAGGAAACCTGTGAAGTGTTGAGAACAGTTTCTGGGACTTGCCAAATTCCCCAAATTTGAACACTATGGAGAAGGAATTTGAAGAACTTCTTATCGCTTCTGTAATAGCAGTCCCTAATGATGGCCGTTACTTTTTAGCAAGTTCTCGTACGCTACTGAAGGCAGTAAGAGAAGAAAACGCATGGTCTGGTTTTTTGTTAGTGGGAAGAATGCCTTTGCTCTAGCACTTAAAGAATAAATGTAAATATGATGAGAACATACTATAGATGGCCAGCATCAGTGAATAGCAGATGATGATCGCCACTGCCTGAAAAAATAAAAATATGCAAAAAAGGGACAAAGCCAGTACTTTATTGTATAAACAGAAGTCCTCTGACACATTTATGTTCCATGTTGAGAATCTTTTGAATCAAAATTCTGAAAAGGCAAAAAAATACTATGGGGAACACAGGCTAATTTGAGTGGAGAAATAGGTTGGGAATTTTTGTTCACCCTCCTTTCAGTGAAGTGCTTCACTCAGTGAGTTGCTCTGCCTTCGTGCCCTGTTGCACCAGAAAGTTTGCACTGGCTTGTGTAGGAAACCCAGGGACTGGTTGTGCCACACGTTTGGTGTGGTCCTGTGTATGGTAAAGTGCTGCCATCGATGCTTCCAGGTGCTCTGTGCCGATTTGCTTTCATAGAAATTAACACGTGAGGCACTCAGGCTCTTTGTTAATGTTAGTGATTATTCGAAACAGTTGAGCTTTAGCCTGTACTCCTGTAGTGGAGCCGTTGTGGGAGGATACATATTGCAATAACCGACAGTGTAATTACTCTGATGTAAATAAAATGATGGAAAAGTACAAAATTTAGTTTCTTCAGATAAGTGTCACATCTGTTAGCTGTAGAGCAATTCTTGCCATTTGTATGATGGCTGCAGTACATAGGACCTTACTAAGACCATAGTTACTAATACCATCACAGCCCTGGCAGAGCAGTTATCCCTCCACCTGACAGAGGCTCAGCTGTGACTTCACAGCTCTTTGCCCCAATCTTGGGAAGAGCAGGATAGGCTGGGAGTGCCTGTATGTAACAGTTGTTTGGTTTGCTCTGTCTGTAAATGGAACGCTGCTTGCAGCGTTTGGTACAAGATTTGAAACTTGGGTGTCTAGAGTTAGTCCCTAAATGAAGCAGTATGTATGTACTTATTAAGGTGAATTCAGTCCCATCACAGGTTTGTTAATGACTACGTTAAATACTGTAGGTTCTGGGTGTAAATGCTATTGAACTCATGCAGAACGTGTATTGTCTATATCTTGAGTGTTGTAGTGGGACTTTTACTGAAGGGAAGAAAAGGGGGAAAATAAGGACCTTTAGGGATAAAAAACTCAACCAACCAAATAAATAAAAAGACAACCCAGTTCTGTTGTTTGTAATGGGTCTCAGAAACCTTAATAATGGGAACATTAAAAATGTATAGCTGTATCATTTAGTTGTTTGAATCGATGGTTACAGAATAATTTGTTGTGAGAGGCAGGCTAGCTGTTCTCTATAGTGACCGAGCCCTCTAGCCAGTATATACAGTGAGAAAATCCAGACTACTGTGCGATCAAGCAGTGTTTCATATTTTGTCTTTTCCACACGCTTCGGCACACCCTAGCTTGAGGTGGTACTGGAAGCAAAACTTATGGAATACGCGAGGAAGACCATTCTTGTGGTATTGCCATCCCAGCCAAAACCAGGAAGCACTGGAAAACTTGCCAAAGAAAAAAAAAAAATCAGACTGCTAGGGAAAGTTTGCCAGCCTGGTTTCCGAGCCAAGGGAATTTGGAAAAGCATCTGAATGTTTCAGAGGTTATCCAAACCAGACCAGTAGACTTTCCCTCACTATTCAGTGTATGAGTACAGACTTCTGAGCTGCGCTGTCATTAAGGAGGTTCCGATATTTGGTTGCTTATTAGCAGCTCCGACCTACCAACCGTAATAGCTTACTTCCCCATAACAGAAGGAACCTGCTGTCCTGCTGTCCAGCCAACCTCAAACTGCAAGTTAAAAAGTCTTATTCTTGAAAAGAGCTAATAGAGGGGGAAAATCAAAACAAAACAAAAAGCCATTCTTGAAGTTGTTCTAGAAGTGTCTCTACCTATCATCCTCTCCAGACGTCATTTAAAGGCAAGCAGCTCCGGTCCTTTCTTCTTCAGCCTTAATTCCATCCACCACCAACTGGTGGAAGAGTTATTCGATCCTGCTTCTCCCATGGCAATCCCATTGCCTCTTTGGCCTCTCTTTGCTTTCCTCTCTTTGCTTACCCATCTCTTTCTGATTTGCTGTCTTTTCCATGTAGGGAGATGCCTTTCTGCTTTTCACAGCTCAGCTATGAGACTTGGTGCTCTGGTTGATAGCACGTCCTGAGCTCTGTTATTGCTGTCTGCATTCAGGTGGGACACACATGTCAGGTGGGACAGTTCACTGTGCTCCTCAGCAATGCTTTCCTGCTATGGTTGTTCTGATGTCATTGCATCTGAAAAGGAGTGTTGTCACAAGATATTTGTGATGTATGATTGAGAAGAAAATTAGTGAAAACTGTGCTGACGTGTACATTAGTAGAGTAGTTTGAATTTTGACTTAAGTATTCTTTTGAGCCAGTCTTAGCCAAATTGCATGTATTATTTTTGCAGACCCAGGGTGGTCATAAAGACAAGAAGGTTAATGGTTTCTTCCTGTCAAATTAGTTTATGACCGAAGGTTTTCTTAATAACCAGTGATGATAGCATTAACCTAAACAAACCTATCCATCGTGGACTGCTCCTGACAAAGTGAATCATGGCTGCATGCTGTCAGAGGATCTGTGTATTGTCTTCAGGACAGATCCCATGTCCCAAGGACGAAGAAGAGGTGTGCTTATAAATTACCAAACTTGCGTTTATGTATCTTCTTGCACCTTGCAAAGATAGGAGCTAAATAACTCAAACCATGAAGTAAAGCTGGGATGAAGAGTGGAAAGGGCTGTAAAACCAAAGCAGCAAATAATTATCGTGAACACACTTTTCCTGATGAGTCTGCAATGTAAAGAAAACAACTAACCTGATCCAGAACTCTTTGTAGATGCAGGTTTTTTGGTTGTATTGGAAGCACCTGGTAGCACATGACCTGTCATATTTAAAGAGTTTCAATGCTGGAGATATATCATAAGAAAAAAGGTGGTTTAAAAAAAAAAAAAAAATTTCTCTAGAGAGTTTTGTTTATAATATATTTTGCACATTGAATAAGTAAAGTAATATTCAGACAGTAAATAGCACCACCTCAGTTAGCACATTCTAATTACTCAGCAAAAGATATAATTCAATTGCAACAAAACCCAACAGAATTTTGTATTAGGAGATGTGACAAGAAAAGATCCATCAGGACAACTTGTCACCCTGAGTGTTTATGGCAGAAGGTCTCCTTCTGTAGAGGAACTATTTTCAAGATAAAATTAACTTGGCAAGTTGAATCAGCAAACCTTCTGATCATGTATCAGCTATTTGTTAGAATCAAATCTGAAGAATGATTTCTAGTTATTTCTTTAATCTTTGAGACTGGTGCCATAAGATATGTGGAGCTTTCTCAACAGAGAGACCTGAAGTTCATTCCATGCTACAGAACATGCCTAACTACTTCTCTT
The DNA here is from genome assembly GCF_000690835.1 of Fulmarus glacialis. Classification (NCBI taxonomy): domain Eukaryota; kingdom Metazoa; phylum Chordata; class Aves; order Procellariiformes; family Procellariidae; genus Fulmarus; species Fulmarus glacialis. Next base: position 11,666 of record NW_009218588.1, read on the forward strand.
ACTGCTGCAAAATTGCATGCCATCTGTAGGGCCAGCAAGCAAGGAGGTGTACGGAGAGTTGTGTGAGGATGTGACCTGACTGATGGATAGAGAGGGGAGCACACATGCAGAACAGCTGCAGCCACTGAGAAGGTACCTCAATAGCTATGACTTTCAATTTCTGCTACTTTGCAAAAGGACCAGCAATTTAGCTTTTCCTGCCTTGCTTGTCCCTTCTACTCATAGCTTATTTTCTGAAAAATCATTCTTAAAAGCTTGAAAAAGTGAAATACTCAGTTTTGATTTGAATAAAATATTGACTATATTAGGTAAATATATTTTTTTTTTTTTAAAGATTTTGCTAGAAAGTGCAAGGAAAATTAATACTTTTTACATCTCTGCCTTCTTTAGCTTGACTGCAAAAGCTGAGGAAGTGCTAACAAAGGTTATCTTTAGTGCATGCAAAAACCTAGGTAGTTCCCGTCAATAATAGATGTAAATTTGGAAAACGTAAGGTTCAGTAGTTTTACAGCTGAGTAAATATGATGGAGTAGGAATTATCCCTGCTTTTCTCCTCTTCTAGGCAGCTGTGTCCTCTGCTGAGAGCTTTGAATTTTCTAGCTATGAAGATTTTCCTAGTAAGGGACTTTCTCATCTTTTTTCCATTTTTATTGTGACTCTACCAGGAATAATAAAAGCATTCAGCTCTTATGCTGAAAGACTTTTGAATTCACTCTAGAAACGATCTATTAGGGAACATTTTACACCTTTTGCTAGACCCACGGAGGGATAAAAAAAATCCTCTGCAAGAAGTCTTCTTACAAAAGGACCATTCACACTATTTTGGTTGTATTTCTGTTTTCAGCTTGAACATGATAGGCAAAAAGAACATTTGTTTGCAACAGCTTTTTAGGAGAATGAGGTGCACATGTGAAACTTTTCCAAAATAAATAATAGTGTAAGAATAATGGCATAACTTACTCACCTTTTGTTTTGATTTTTTTAGTGAAAAGAAAAAAGGAATGCACCTGCATTTCTTAATGAATCTGGTGGGAGATAGAGGTAAAGGCACTGGAAAAAGGGGAAATGGAGAAGATAATTCTGAGTGTGTGCTGTAATTCTGAGTATCTACTATGTCAAAAAAAGAAAAGTGTTTGTAATAGTTAATACGCACTCGGTTCACAACGCCTGACATCAGTTACATCAGTGTAAGTGCAGAGTAATGTTCCCGAAGTCCAGAGGATCCCAGCAAGCAAAAAACTGGGCTGAAGTCAAATTCAGGCCAGTAGAGTTGTCATCTTCCACGCCTCTGCAACATTAGACTAGTGATGGCTTAAAAAAAAGGTTCTGATGCTGCAGTCACTTAGTGTATGTGCTGCATATCTAATTATTTCTTTGAGGTCCATGTGAGTTAAATGCTTGAGTAGAGTTTTCTGATGTCTACAATACTGCATCCTTATAAAAAGCATGGGAGGAGTGTTTGGTTACTCTGGCCTGATCACCTTCAGAAGTCCATATTTATTAATAGGCTAAGCCAGAGCTGCATATTCATTATGGAGCGTCTCTTACTGCATTCCCCTACTCAGGGAAAAAAAAGTTCATCTTGTTTAGATCTTCATGGGAACTAGATTATATTCTAGCTGAAGTGGAGGTATGCCAGCAGAAGATATGCCCCTATGCTGTTACAAGGCATTGTAAGAAGCCATGAGCTCTCGAATCCAGTGGGAATTTTTGAAAATCTCGCTGCAATTTTAAAGCAAAGGAAATATTACCTATTTACTCCTCCTTTTGCAATCTGTATTAGGTTATTCTTTGGTAGTCCCAATGCAGGCTAAGAAGGTTATTATTTTTTTTTAAGTGTGCATGTTTTGGGGTTACTGCCAGTCATTATAAAGAGTCACTGAGTGGTTGTTTGGCTCAATATCCTGCTGCACAGTTGAGTAAAACAGCTGTAATGGTGTCAGCTGGCGTTATTTAAAACCTATTGATATTTAATAGGATTATCAAATAGCCTACTGTTATCCATCTTTACTAATATGTGGTCAAATTTTTTCCTCATTACTTGAACGATAATCCAGGAGAACTATACTGTTATTGGAAAGAAACTATTCAGTATATGGATACAGACCATAGCAGGGAACTCTTCCCTGTTAGGATGATCACCAGTGCTATTATTGAGGGTACATTGGGTACCTGTAAACAAATAATCAAAATCAATAATATTGGTATATTGGGCTATTATTACAACAAACAAACAAACAAAAAAAAGAAAAAAGGAAAACATGCATGTGTCTTTGGGATGGGACTTGATTCTCAACACAGACCTGACTTTGCTCTTGTTGAAGTCAACAGGTGTATTACCAGGGATTTCAGTGACGGCATGGCTGAACCATTTTAGAATCATAGAATAGTTTGGGTTGGAAGGGACCTTTAAAGGTTATCTAGTCCAACCCCGCTGCCGTGGGCAGGGACATCTTCAACTAGATCAGGTTGCTCAGAGCCCCGTCCAACCTGGCCTTGAATGTTCCCAGGGATGGGGCATCTACCACCTCTCTGGGCAACCTGTGCCAGTGTCTCACCACCCTCATCGTAAACAATTTCTTCCTTATATCTAGTCTAAATCTACCCTCTTTTAGTTTAAAACCAATCCCCCTTGTCCTGTCGCAACAGGCCCTGCTAAAAAGTCTGTCCACACCTTTCTTATAAGCCCCCTTTAAGTACTGAAAGGCCGCAATAAGGTCTCCCCGAAGCCCTCTCTTCTCCAGGCTGAACAACCCCAACTCTCTCAGCTTTTCCTCATAGGAGAGGTGTTCCATCGCCCTGATCATTTTTGTGGCCTCCTCTGGACCCGCTCCAACAGGTCCGTGTCTTTCCTGTGCTGAGGACCCCAGAGCTGGACGCAGCACTGCAGGGAGGTCTCACCGGAGCAGAGCAGAGGGGCAGAGTCACCTCCCTCGACCTGCTGGCCATGCTGCTTTTGATGCAGCCCAGGATACGGTTGGCCTTCTGGGCTACGAAGTTGAGTTGTTGAGTACAACTTGACCTGCAATTAGTACAGTAGATACGAAAGCTTAGCTTGGTGGGCTTACAGGAGTGTTTAGATTTGCTGTATCGGAAGGGTGACACTATCAGAACCTAGAACAATACTAATGTTTCCGAAGGCCCTTGTTTTCTAGAGCATGTACTCTGTTCCCTCTTTATTAATAAAAGCTGTATTTTGGCACCGTTGAAAGCTGCTGAGATATTCTTGTTGTTTTTTAGGGGAATTTGGAACCACCTTTGGAGTTCCAAGAAGCTCAGTAGAGGTTTGGTTGACTTCAGTATGAAAAGTGGAGCTAGTCTGCAGACTTGACTTGAAGTTGTCTGCTTGATGGAAAGATGGAGAAAAAGCGTTATGGCTTTATTTCCATTTTGTTTTCTGTTGTGGTCCATGCATGCTCCATGGGCCTTGGGTTTGGAATAGAGCATGTATGGATTCTTCAGAAGATGACTCTGTTATCCAGATAAAAATGTGCATTTCAGAAGCAAAACACATCTGCATTGCAGCACGGCAAGTTCAAAGCCACTCAGAGAAGTTTATGGGAAGCAGCTGTGGGTTGTCTTTGCTAATTAGGAACAGAACATACTTGAGGATTTGACACAACAGGTTTACACAGTGTTATTAGGTAAAGAAAGTTAATGTCTGCTTTTAATAACAAGAGCAAGTAGCAGAGGTGGCAAAGTATTTTTAATGACATCATTTGCCCAGCTGTTTTACACATCTGTAATGCGGAACGTCGTTCCAATTCTGTAACACTTCATCCTTGCTCTTCCACACCTTTGGGATAAGGTATAAAGTTACCTGTCTGGAAGAGAGCAGCCAGGGAAACATTTGTATTTGTGGTTAGTTATCGGCATTGGTCACATTAAAACATTGGCTAAAGCGTACTGCATTAGGTATATATTTTTTTTCAACGTGCTAATTACTTCACTGTGAATTTGGCACTTATGCAGAGATCCCTGTGCTCTTGGCCAAGCATATATCTAGGAATGAAACATTTGCAGCAGCTGCAAAAATGTTTTTACTTATTTAGAGCATTATAATGTTTTATAGCCATGAATAATGACAAGTATATAAATCGCTCATTAATTTGTCATGTTAGATGCTTCCCCTTGTGATGTCTGAAACAATGATGGCACAGAAAGGATGTGCTAGGTGGCTATGCTGCATTTATGCGCCGGCAGACGTGTTGACTACATATATAGGGTCTGTTTCAACTCCTGTTAAGTTCAATGGGATTTCCATTTGAGTGGGCTTTGATTCAAGCTCCTTTTCTCTCTTTCTTTTGTAAGGATGGTGCAGCTCTGCAGAACTACCCAGGTGGTGCCTGGGCTCCTGTTTTTAAAAGAAGGCCTTGTTTTGTGAGGATGCCATGGCCAAGTAAGGATGGGTTCATAACTGCATCCAAAGCAGTACTGGAACAAATTTAATTGATTTATGTGCTAGAAAAGAATAATATAATAATTAAGTCTCTTAGGTTGCATATTTCTTTTTCATAAACCTAAGCAGTTCGCTAACTCAGTGGGAAACAAAGGGAAATTTTCTTTCAAAATAATTTTGGGATTTGCCATCTCTCTGGATCAATGTCTCTTGTGCTCCCCAGCCCAGTAAGCGGTTAGCTGGTTTGCTCTGTTTATCATTTGGGTCCACTATCAAATAGCTATAACGTGTTTGAAAATTTTGATTTTCATATCTAGTGTTCCTTGTGACATGCGGACTTTCTTAGAACATTAGGACATTGACAGATTGTGTATGGCATGCTTTGTGAACATACCTGAGCTGTACGATTTCATTACAGTGTGAATTAGCCTTCAGTTTGCAAGAAATAATGAAAACACTAACTTTGATACAGAATTGTAGTATGCCTGTAGAGAAATAAGATACTAACTAATATTTAAATGCAAAATAAAACAGGTTCATGAGAGGTTATGCTGTGGGCTGGAGAAGGAGGCACTATTCATTGGAATGTAATAGTAAATATCTTCTTACTGGTTTTCTTTATTACCAGTGCAGGGTTAAGGTAGATGATCTAAAACTTGGTGGCCAAAAAGATGTCTTTTTGGGAAAGATGTTCTTTGGGAAAGACGTCTTCTTTCTTTTAAGATGATACTGAATATAGAATTTGCTGAAAGCTTAGGTAACAAGTAAGTACACAGGTAAGTCTAATGGTGCTCCTTTCAGCCAACAGCTCCGTTTCATCGTAACTTCATATGTTCTGTTGTGTTAGTGTTTCTGTATGTACATTTTTATTTGTTTGTGTGCGCAGTAATGGTTGACTTCCCATCGGCTTCGTTGCAAAAACACATGGGTATTTTTCAAAATCAGAGGTTTTTCAGACCTGTTGAAATGAGCTATAAAATTCTTGCAGGGTTGGAAAGTCTGAAAATTTAATTTTCTTCTGAAAAATTAGATTTTACTTTATGCTGTGGAAAAAAATGAAAAGGTTCAGGTGGATAGCACAAGTCTACAATAAGCAAAGACAAAATACAGTTTTAGAGCAGGCCTATAGATTCAAAGAGAACGGGGAACACTCTTTTTGGTAGTGAAAAATGAACTTTGTATACCTTGAGTTTTGTGTTAACTAAGTTAACATTTACAATTTTTCCTTTCAAGTTTCTTTAGGAGATATGTAAGTGAGACAATTTAAAAAAAAAAAAAAAGAAAAGAAAGCAAAGACAATTTGCATCAGTGGGAGAGCTACCACACAAAACTGTACTGTGCTGTACCTATTTTAGAAGTTGGAGAGTCTGGCCGTGTGGTAACAACAGAGAGTCAACGTTGCACAGTTTGATTCCCAAGTGCTCTTGAATTGTAATTTGACTTTCAGATGAAGATCTCAGGCCAGAAGCCAAGTATTCGGGTAATATTTCAAGGGTGTACTCCTCACTGAAATTCTTTGTATTTAACACGTCTATGGCACGCTATGATGGGAGGTTGCAGGTAATCCGTCTTGCCAGCCCCTAACCTCACCTACGAGCACAACTGTGTGTAGAAGGCTCTTTACATGAGCTTCACAGCCTGTCTCTTTTTCTAAGCAAAATTAATCCCAAGGTAAGCGCTATCCTCTATTCTTGGAAAAGGTGGGGATTTCCCATTTAATTTATCTGTGTTTGATTACAACTACCGGTAACTTGCTGAAAAACTGCTAAGCCATTTCTCAGTAACTTGAATTATTCAAATCAAGACTGAACCTTTTTCTAAAAATATATCTTATCTGAACCAAAAAGATTTGGCCTGACATGGGAATCATGTGAAATTCTGTATGCTGTGCTGTGCGGGTGGTTAGCTAGATGATTGTAAGTTTTCCTTTTTGGCTTTAAAATCTATTAATGCTTCCTATAGCTTGAAAATATTGCAAAGCTTAATGAATCTGAGTAAGAAAAAGCAGGTGAAAAATTCAGCTGTGTGAAGCTAATGTGTGTTTGTGTTGGTGTAGCCCAGCAGAGGAGGGGTTAACACGCACAAGAGGGTTTTCTGCAGCGGGTGCATGGATCTGTCCCGGGATGCAGAGGGATCAGGGCTGCCTGGAATGCAGTGCGGTGCAGTTTGCAGAGCGCGGCCGGCTGCCAAGCCATTTAACAGTCGGCTGTTTTTGTTGAAAAGGCAGCTTGAAAAGTTAAAACCTTCTGATTTTTTAAAATCAGCTGGAGAACATTATAGTCACGCAGAACTGAAGGCAGACAACTCGTTAAAATTAGCATTGGCCATAATTAAAAACATGCTGGGGGAAAAAGACCATGAGAAGAAACAGACTCTTGGAAAGCTCCTGACATTGCTAGATGTCTAAATGGAAATGTAGCTTGCTAATTGATTTAAATAATTGCTAGATTACTACATGCTTCACCCGCTGCAGTAGATACCAAAGCTGTCCTCCTGTGCGTGGTGGAGCCCTGGTAATCAGGTCTTGCAAGCCTGGGAACAAATAAAGGACCTTTACGGAGGTGAGCAGAGAAACCAGCTGCTGCATTGCTAGGTTCCCCTGCACCGTGCTGGGGAGAGACCTGTTCCTCCTTTCCGAAATCTGTTACTAGTCTTCCATTTTTCTGTGTGATAACTTTACGTCTCATGCCAGTTAGTAATCGGCATCACCTAGGAATTCGCTTGGCAGTTTGCATCCTCCTCTAGGGCTCTCCTCGAGGTTGTGTACTGCCTTGGAGTGTAGGTTTGGTCCATGCCAGTATGCAGGTTCATACCTGGTCCACATTTAAGACTACAAGCATATACACAGGAAAGAAGATTTTCAGGGTGGGGAAACTCAGAATTGAGTTCAGCCTTTGCTGTGAGTGCAGATGATGACCACTGGTGATGCTGACAGGCTTGAGGCCAACTTTAGGAAGAGTGGAGGGGAAAACTGGACCTTCTAGGTCTGTACCAGCTTATATTGTGATGGGATGGGTGTAGTATGACCATCCCAGCCTGCTTCCCATTGCTGTATTGCTATCTGCAACACTAGAGTTGTTATTTGCGAACAAAACATCATGAATTTCCACTCAGCCTGCTGCTCTCACCCTTACCATAAGGGTCAGTAAAACTAGGTGTAAGAGTGAGGTGTAGTCTATGTATCTTCAGCAATGCATGTGCTTGTAAGGGCCGTGGGATCTGAAGACAGTGAAGTTGGGGAATACAAGTTGCATCTATTACAGATGGCAATGCAGATGCATGATGGCAAGTCAAGGAGCACATCTGGCATCTGTCTGCTCCCTGCTCCAGGTGCCTGAGGGTGGTGTAGCTTAAGTACAGGAGGTACAGTCAAATTAGTATTATCATCAGGTGCATTTGGAGTATCGTTGCTAAAATAATGGAGCCACCAGCATTTACACCTGCACGAGGAATTTCTCTGCTGGGTAATGTAGTGTTTCTTTTCCATTTGTTCTGGAAAATGTGCTTAGTTTTTACAAAAATTATCTTTAGACGCTCCTATAGTAACTTTTCCTCAAAATAAACATCCTTATGGCTTGAATACTACCTCATGCTGTCTTGCATGCTGGCTTCAGACGAACAAGCAGCCTGAGTGAATCCCCCTCCTTATTGTACTATTAGACCTGATTTTGTAGTGCTGCTAATTTTACATCCATCCTGTCCCATTTAGGAGGAATTTTTATTTCATAGCTATTGCATATGGTTAGGAAGTGTCCCTTTCCACACATCATAATTCATTTTTCTGTTGGCTTCTATTGTGTAACACAACATAAGCGTGAAAAATCCTCTTCTATTTAGCCTCAAGAAGCCCCATTTCATATCATCATGCATAGTCTTGTGGTTTGTACGTGTTGTTATGAAGATAACAAATCTCGCTTCATTGCCTTATGTAAGACCTACTGGCTTCAATTATGCGTTGTAACTCAATGACTACCCTATTAAAATCATAACGCAATTTATACTGGCTTTTACTGCACATTGTAACATGATGATAGGCCCTTTTCATGTGATGCCTTTTGGCTTTTTTAACAAATCGAAATGTCACAGCCCACCGTTTTATATTCTAATATAATGAACTCTTTCCACAGCTCTGTCTGATGCTTATTGGCTTCTATGAGAGATCCTATTCCTAATTTAATGAGCCCCTCTTTGCATCATAATGTAATTCATGCAGGCTTTTCCAGCATATCCTCGCACACCAGTGCCAAATCGTATTGTGTCATAAAGCTAAGTGGCTTCTAATGGGCATCACACCTCTGTACCCCTGTTGCACGCTGTAACGTTCGTCTCTGCTTCTCTTAAACATTGCAGAAGCCTGGCGGCTCTGCAGACCGTCTGCTTCAGACATGAGCCCTGCCAGGGCTCGCCCAGCAGACTTCTGCAACGCGTGTTAAACTGCTGCAAGCTCTCGTGCATGCAAAGTGTGTGTCACAGACGTGTTTTAAAGGCTATTTTAGAGAAACGTTACCTGCCAGACTTGAATGACTCCCTTGGTCCTCCTTGGTTATTGCACAAATAGTGGGCTGAGGTCGTTTTCTCTCTTTCTGTATTTTAAGCACGTGTAGCATTTATCCTGCATAAACTTTAAATAAGGCGTTTATTTGCTTCCTTAGCAAACTATAATTTTAGGGCTAAGATTGTTTTTTCCATTCCCAAATCCATTTTGGGCTTTTATATTGTCTAGGGGAAGGTTTTCCACAGTGGAAAACCGTAAAATCCCTTTTCAGTTTGTATTACTGGCAATTAGAGCACTCTTGTCTGAAGGCAGAAGAGACGGTGACCCAATGTTCTCCTCTCCTGGTGCTTGGAGCTGCTTATAAAAGTGCCTGCTGTCCCAGAGGTTGCTAGGGGAGTAAATGCAGTATTTCACTGACTTCTCTTGAAGCCTTTAAATGTTCTTCAGAAGAAAAGGGTACGCAAATATTTACTGCTCCAAGCTGGAATATTAAATAGCATTGGTTTCAAGGTATGCAGGTAAGTCTGCTGATTTAGGGCCTGATACTGATTCCCCTTAAAGTGTCTCTCAATAGGGTTCACATATCTTAAATATTATCAGTATTGTAAAGCAGATGCTAAAAATGGGATTTATTTTCCCAAACCTCAAATGTCTACATCTTGTCTAGTGCCCTTAGCCTACATTTGTAGGTGGGAGGGAGAAACGACAATGTCAGTACATGATTATTGGATTTAGTATAGAAAAGTCCTTGTAGCTGAGGCGAATTGCTCCCTGAAAATGTCTTCTTTCCACTGATGGAAAATGGGATGTGATGACTAGTTAGATGGAGAATCCCAGTCTTGATAAGATGACTGTTTGTAAAAATATCATGGCCAGGTACTGTACATTACACATTTGGGATTTTTTTTTTTTTTTTTTTTTTAAATCTTCGTGAGAGCTTCTGTTGTTCTAAGGTTTTCATCAACTTGTAATGACTCAGCTTTTCTCCTTTTCTTATCTGTTCCCTTGCAGCCTGTTCCTGCCCCTCCCTGCACTTTTTTCCCCCCACCTGATGCTGGTGGGGGAAAGCTTTCCCCCAAGATGATGCTGGTTGGTACTGAATGCCGTTTGCCAATGTTCAGTAGGACCTTCCTTCTCCAGGTCCCTGAGAAGAGCTGGTGAAGTGCAGTTCAGCAGCCTAAACACATGAACGTGTGCAGTGCTGAGAAAGCAGGTGCACTGGGAGACCACTGAAGGATTAGTGATTTTGACACACGCCTGCTCATTTCTGAATCCTCTTAACGAGCTGTGCGTTCCCCTCTTTGATTCTCTGTGGTGCTATAAAAGAGTAATCCTTGGCCAGGGTTTCAGGCTGACATGGAATGTGGTCTTTCTAAGTGAGCTATCGTTATAACTCTTTATAAATCATCCATTTTGTTCATTGCATTACAGAGTATAGATCTGATAGCAATAATTTTATAACTGAGCTCCTTTTAACACTGTCACGGGATTTATTTCCCTGTAAAAAGGCAAGTGATGAACTTTTGCTTTGTACAGGACAACCTGTTCTAATTGCTCCTCAAGCTTTGGTAAAAGAAAAACTGATATGTTAAAACTTTTTAACAGAAATATGAGTTTCTAATAGCATTGCTGCTGCTCTTCTCCGGGTTTGAAGCTGGGATAGCTCATGTCCCTATTCTCTTCTGTGGGCTGGGTTCATCAGCCGGATTATATTGACCTTGACTCAGAATGACCTGATCTTCCCACGACATATATTTTGTTTAAGTGGGAGGGAAGATCATGGTCCAAGGTGGAGTATGAAGTGAGATCTATGGAAGGTGGTGGGGTCAGAGGACTCAAGCTCCTGTAAAGCCAAGCTTTGCTATTTCATCAACGCTGAGGTTTGCAGGGAGGCTAGACTAGGGGTCCCCCAGAGGTCCCCTAGTCCAGCCCCCCTGTCTGGGCTGGGTCATTTAGAGCATGTGGCTCTGAAGTGTGTCCAGTCAGATCCTGAATTAGCGTTGAGGATGGAGACTCCACAGCTGCTCCAGGCAGGCTTTCCAGTGTTTGACCATCTCACAATAAAACCAAGGCTTTTCTTATCGTTAAGTGGATTTCCTGGGTTTCAACCTGTGCCCGTTGCCTCTCATCCTATAACTGAGCACCACTGAGAGGAGCCTGGCTCCCCGCTCTTCTTTACTCCCCCATTAGGTATTTATACACACTGATAAGACCTCCTGAGCCTCCTCTGCTGCAGGCTGGACAGTCCCAGCTCGCTCAGGCTCTCCATGTAGGACAGATGCACCAGTCCCTTTATCATCTTCGTGGCCCTTCGCTGGGCTCAGTGTTTACCAACAGCTCTTATGTACCACACATTAATGTTGGAAAGACTGCTATGTTCCCTTGACCTTAGCTTTGAATGAAAGCTTCTGTGATCACTGAATGTAAAGCATTGGCAGTGTTCATTTTTCAGTGCCTTATATATATTCTATGTGATAACTTGTATGGCTGGGGTCGGTGCAGTAGTAGTATGCAAACATGTCAGTGCAGGTAATTGGTGAAGTGCTGTATGGACAGAGCTATAATGTGAAAAAGGACGTCACTGCTAAGTACCACTGTTCCTGTCAAGTGTGCTGGTAACATGACAATACATTGGAAAGCATCATCATTTTAACATTTCGGGGTTTAGAGAAAGTTATAACTTCATAGACTTACAGAGGTAGAGCTTGCTGCGCCAGGTAATTTTATCTTTATTATCTGCACCTGACAAATTCAATAGTTGTACCATCTCCTTATCTATGTGAGTTACCCATTACCAGTTATTTGGTACAGATTGACTTGCTAGTTCTGTAAAAATAAATTCTATGCACTGTATGAAAACAAGGGCAGATAATTTGAATAAATAGATGTAGAATCTGGAATCACAATTATGTTGTTTATTTTATAGAGACTGGTACTGGAGCTAAAATAGGAAAAACAAAAAAATAGAAAGTTTCATAGTAGAGTATCTTTCCAGGCAGTGAATATTGCCTCCTTATGTGTCCTGGTGAATGGTATTGTTAGAACAATCCCACCTGACATGTCCTGTCCTCCAGCTAAGGAGGCCTGGATGTGACAGCTTCGTTGCCCACCCTTAGAACACATGTGGTAGGTGCTGCTGGGAAATGTAAGATACTCCTCTCCAGCTCTTCTGTTTTTATAGATGGTCAGTATTTTGGCTCTCAGTCTGAGCTAGCTTGCCTGAAGCAATTAAGAATAACAGTCACGTGGAGTGAGTGAAGTGATTATTTAATATTTTCTAACTATTTTTGAGACATGTGTTAGATGGCCCTCAAGTTTTTTGGGTACGTATGCAAAAAAAGATGATGCAAATCTTCACCTGGATTAAACTGCTCAGCTGGTCGGTTTGTGAGGCTGTGGCACTTCTGAAGTGCAAACTCAATTTACGGCATGTGGTCAGGCAACAAGTGAGCTGGCTCGTGCAGAACCGGTCTCCCCGCAACCCCCTCCAGTGACTCACGCTCCCAGCTGCCATCCCCCCCTTCAAGTCTTGTATTACAGGTTGCAGCCACGGGCAGGGAGTCGAGTGACTCTGGTCACACGTGCGCTAGTGGACCATGGACAAGATAGCTGGATCCCACGTCCTCATATGGGAACAGAGGCAGGTCCAAAATCTTTCCCCCTTATTACGGATAGATCCAGCATGTGCTGGTCTTAAAAGCAGGCGCTGCAGGATTTGTTATTTTTTATTGCTAAGCCCCAATCTTACTAGTTACTTCATTTTACAAGTTGGAGAACTCTGCACTTGGTTGGTAAGTCTAGACAATTTATTTACTGAACTCTTCTGGCTGCTTAGATACTGAGCTGGTTTGTGTATTCAGTCCTGTTACGAAACTGTTTTGGCGGTGAGCAGATCCCTTAGGTACAATAAGCAGGACGAGCAAATACCAGCCTGTCTGCCAGCGTGGGCACTGCCGTTGGAGAGTTGTCCACCGGTCCTGCCGGGCAGCAGCGTCATCCTTTCAGAGCAGATGGGAAGCGGTCCCTGCAGGGGAGAGAGCTTGCAGCCATGATGACAGCGGAGAGAGATGATCTCAACCCACTGAAGCAGTTGTGTTAAGTGGTAAAGACAATGAGATATCTTGTTGATCTGCTGGATTTCAGGTCAAATGTGCGCATTAAGCTTTGCCCATGCTGGAAGATCTTGCTATATGTGTATTTACGTGAGTTATCCAAGGTAAGGCAAGTACCGGAGTCTCACGCAAGGCTGATACCCTGTTTCATTGCTGCTCTCTCCACCCTGTCTCCCTTGGGGATCGTTACACCAAGAAGAAAAACGGTGTTTTGCATAAGCAGAATGATCTCTCCTGCTGACAGTAGAGTACATGAGCTCATGCACCTCACAGAAGTGAAGCACAACTGAAGCAAGAGCACAATAAATAATACCCTGGTTCTTTTCATCTGTGGCTGATGATGCAGAGAGCACCGCGTTCCTGCTGCTCGTCTTGCAAAGTAGGCTTTATCTCCCACTCCTGTCTAGAGGAAGGAAAAATAAAGGTATCTTTGAAATTCCCATTACGTTCTTTCCTGAAACAAGCTCTTTCCCCGCTGAAGGAGTCAGACTTCAGTATTCCTTGCTGGGTGTGCCAAAAAAGCCACCTGCTTGTGTGCAGCCCAGTAACTCCCTTGCATAAACATCTGACAAGCTCTGCTGAGATGTGCTGACGGGGCCATGGTCCTCATGCCTTCTGCTGGTCTGGCCCTGGGGGGATGCTCTGCTCTCCTGTCCCACATCGACTTCTCCCTGCAGCACAGGGGGAGGGAAGAAAGGGCACTCCAGGGGCTGTGGTCTGGGAGAGGACTGGTGCTCAGCAAATTTTGCCTAAACCTTATAGAAAAGATAGTGGTGGAAATAAAAAATTAGAATTAACTGCTGGGTGGTGTGTTGCTGTCTGGGAATTTCACTGTTAAAATGGAGATTTCTGGGGCATTTAGAGATTATGTGGCAGTGATGTTTTTTTATGGGACATGATTTGCCTAGAGCTGGTAGCTGATGAGAATACAGAATGGTGGCTTGATGAAGTTGTCATCTTTATACAGTTTGCATTGCATTTACGTATAACTTCTTAGTATGTTATGCTTATTACCTTTATTTAGTATGTCAGGATTTGCTAGGACTATGATCTTGGAAGCAACGAGTAAAGATATGGAGGACAATGTTTGGATTTCCTACATTTGAAGGACATTGTGTAACCTATTCAAGATAGAGGAAGATTGCTGTTTCAAGTTTCAGCTATGGTAGGAGGTTTGATGTAAAAACAGGTGAATTAAACTTCAAAAGCTTCCAATCAGATAAAATGAGGAACATATTAAGTGAAGTAGACTGGCACTGTTTATTAGAAAATGGCCTATGAAGGAAAATTGGCTAAACTTTAAAGAGGTGCTGGAGTTGGCTCAGGGGGAGTGAATATATCTTTACATAAAACTAAACATAAAACTTTAAAACCAGTGTGGATGAGTGATAAGTTGTTAAAGTTAATTGTGAGTGAAAATAGAGCTCTAAAGCGTACAGGGAGTAGTAGAGTGTGGGGTTGTCGGAGGGATTTATAAGGACAAAGCTGCTATACAAATGAAGGATTTGAAGGGCAAAATGGAGAGTAAGTAGTTAAGGCCATTAAGCTAAAGAGTAGTCTGGTGAATAAAGACATGAAGTGAACCAGAGGGACTGCTCTTGGGATGCTTACTCTTTGGTCAAACAAAAAAACCCAAATGCCCCACAAGGATTTAGTTCCATTTAATGCTATACCATTAAATAGTGCAACTCTTACCAGGAATTGTAAAGCGCCTGTATTCGATTACCTATGATGCCTATTGTTATTACCAGTAATTAACATCAATTATGATATCATAATATTTATATAACTACTACAAGGTAATGTGTTTGATTATATATCGTGTGCTATAAAGATATAGTTATGTATATTGAGATATAGGTTAATATAGTACATATAGTATGGTATCTATATGATATTTACCTAGCTTATAAACAGGCTTATGCATGAAATGCATCCTGTAGGAGATTGTTACAGATTCATCATATCTAATAGTATACATCATGTAATACTGTTATGATAATATTATTTATACATAATAATGACAATAGCAGCAGCTGCTGGCCAGTGATATCTGCAGGCTGTATATAAATACCTATTGGGAGACAGTTTCAGTCATGCAGGCGTTGTAATTTTGCAACTTTGCTACGAGCTTAACTTCTATTCACTCTCATGTGCATCCAGTGAAGAAGATGCAGTTAGATAACACCAGTATTATCTGCATCATTACACTCGCTGGGGATGTAGGCAGCAGAGGTCAGTGCCTGGTCCTGCTCGGTGCTGCGTGCGTTTGGAGCACCCCCTCCCCAGGAGAGGGACACAGGCTGGCACCCTGCAGGGCTCATAGACTGGGAATACTGTGTCGTGCCCAGGGGACCCTTCTGTGTTCCACCTGTTCCCACAGTGCTATGGCTGTGAAGTTCTCTCCAGAAAGGTCTTAATTTTGTTTGTTCCAAAGAAAGATGGGGTATGTAGGTAGCAGGTAGCCCAGCTTTAAATGTGAGTTACCTTGAACGGCATGTTAGCGTGGGCTGGTTTTGCCGAGTGGGGGAACACACGTGCCCTTCCAGGTTCTCCAGAGCAGCATGGGTGTCTTCAGGTACATGAAAATAGATTGCCCTCTGCAGTTGCAGCCTCTGGTAATGGACCAATTTATTTTAACATCTAGTTATCTATCTGATAAAAGCAAAGAAGCAGCTATCAAGAAAAAAAAACCCGCCTAAAAATAAATAAGCAGCATGGATGGACTCAGACACAGTAACACTGGATTTCAAACACAAACGTAATGCAAGTGTGGGAGCAATGGAAGCAATCACTGAGTCCTTTTCATCAAAAAGAGTTACTCTAGGAGGCCTTTCTTGAATTATACAGTGTTTCAGGTATGGTCTTATTCTTGTGATTTCTAATGGCATTAATATTTCTGTCTCTGTGGAAAATAGTTCTGCTCATGCCTCACTGGATAACGTTTACCTTCCTTCATTTGCATTGTTTTGGCAGCCCTCAGTCATCACCAATTACAATATCTTAATCCTTTTCTTCCTGAATCTTGCCTTTATTAGTGGTAAGGGTGTTTATTTGCTCAAATTTAGCTTGCCTTGTAGTCAGATTGGCAGTAATATTGCTCTGGACAGGAAGAAGCTATTTTTCCAATTTGTTGGAACTCAATAGGATTTATTATAAAAAAACCTTGAGATTACATTTAAGATAACTGAATTTATTAAGACTGGAGGTATTAAAACCTTGTTCACAGTCATACCTGTGTGTTGCCTTGGTCCCTCTTCCTCCATGCTCTGATCTCCTGGACTAAACCTGATGTGGCACCTGCATAATTCAGATGAATTACTGTATCCAGTTGCATTAGTGGTAAATCCATGTATGAGGGATCTCAATCGGACCAATGTGATACTTAGAAACGCTTACTTCAGTGTCTTTCTAATAAAAAGTAAGTTGAAGGACACCATGCCAGGAAAGAAGTATTGGATTTACGAAATGCATCTGAAGTTTGGGTTGTTTCTTCTTTTTTGCTGTTGACGTGTGCTGCTGATTTTGGCAGTTTGAAGAATGCATAAATAAAACAACATTAAAAATCCCAGTATGGATGGTAAGGAATTGGCAGTCATGTCTCTCTGGAAGAAATTTGTTTCGAATGTTTATTTGTAGCAGTGGTCATTGGCATTATTGGTCTACTGTGTTATGTTGAGTCAGAGAGCTTTATGCATTTATTTTATAGGGATTTTTTTCATCACTCAGGGCTTTTCCCTTTTATGCGAGAAATATAGCCCTTGATAAAATGACTCAAATTCATTAGTCAATATTTGCTTTTCCTCATAACTGTTCCATTTAAGACTCAATTTGTTGGGCTCTTATGTTGTACTTAGAGAAATAGGGGTTTTTTTGATGTTAGGAGACAGTACAGCTAGTGACCAGAGTACATGTTGAGCTATATAGCTTTTTCCCCACACCCACTGATACCGGCACCAAAATTGCACTGAAATATTCATAGGCATTGAGTACCTTGTTCTCATAGTTCTTTTAAAAAACCGTTACCACTGATCACCCCTTGTGCCTTGGAGTGATCTAATACCAGTCTTCCTGCTAACCCAAATCTGAATGCTTTTACGTGTTATTCTGTAATGCAGTTGACACTGTATTTTGTCATGATTGCTGCTGCTTTTGCTGTCTTCCACCTTGGTCCTCATCTACTTGCAGCTGCACCATCCATGTCATCTTTAACAAGACGATGATAAACACCTATGTATGTCTTTGAAGATCTGGACCTAATTACTTTCTCTTTTTTCCTCCAGAAATGCTTTTTTCTGCTTACTAATGCTTCCTTTTGAGTAATGTGTATGTTTACTGTGCTTTGCCAGCAGAGGTTTTTTTGGTGGCCAATACAACAGACCCAGCCGATGGGGTGTTCCTGTCAAACTGTTTGCCTTATCCCTGAAGGAGAATGGAAATGGCAAATCTTGGGCAGTGAGCACAACCCTAATGGCTGAACACCTTCATTTTGTGTCCCATCCCCTTCACATGGAGGAGGCTGTGGACATGGGCGGGAGAAAGGCTTCTGCTAGACCTGTGTGTGGCTGAGCAGTTCTGATGTGCCTCGGTGGCATGGCAATGCCAACCAGAGAGCAGGACTGAAACCAGGGTCTGCAGCTTCTGGCTATAGACGATGGGCTGTCCTAATACGGTGGTCCTAAATGTAATAATGCCCCAGTGTAAGAAGATAGTATGTTTTTCTCTCTATGCCAAATACATCTTTAATAGATGCCTCCTTCCAATTTTTTTTTTAAGGAGTGCATAGTTTTTTAATGCATAGGAAGGAATGCATAGCTTTTTAAAGGCATAGCGTTTAAAGTGAATTGGGGTTATTATTTATTTTTAGGATAAGTGCAGAGTAAACAATTGATTCAATCATTACCTCTTTGCTTTATGAAATGTCTCTTCCGTGAAAAAATCCACACAAAGTCTAGCACTGTGAGCTGAACAACAACAGCTCCATATAAAAACACTGGTGCCAGTAATCCAAGAAAGGATCACCACTTACTTTCATTTTGACATGAAAACAATAAGTTGCTCTAATTTTCTTCATAAAATTTTGAAATATATTGCTGGTTTCTGACCTTTGAGTTTTGAGCTGTGTGAATCAGTTTGGATTGGCTAAACAGGTCTTGTGGTGGGTGCTAGCCCTGCGTTATTGGAGTGTCGTAATTGAGCCTTCATTGTAGGGCACTGCTGTAGGTCAGGTATAACTGGAGGCAGGTTAAAGAGAAGCAGGTTTATGAGATCCAGAAGTGGTAGGATAATTTTATGGAACACTGGAAGGATAGAGGTCATAAAATGAACCATCTTCGCATCCCAACTCGCAGCTTCTTTCTTCTTGGAGTAATTAGAATACGGAATTGCTAACATTGCATAGCAGTTAATAATTTTTAAGCTGTTGCCATGGGATACCACACTTCGTCTGTACACTGCAGATACACAGATCTGCAAAATGCAGATCTGGCTGAGATTAAAAGGTGCTTTGGCTAAGTTTCTGCGGCATTGCAAAGATGAAGAAAATTAAACAGACATCTTAAGTGAGGTTCAAGGAGGAGGAAAGTATGCTAAATCAACAGGAAGAAAATATGTCTTTAATAGCATTTTTTTCAATAAATGTAGATAGAAATGAACTAGAATGTCATTATATTATTTCACTGCATTTTTTCCTACTATTAAATGATACTCTGTTAGCTGCTATGTATTCTATAATTATTCCAGAATCACAAATCCTTTCTGATGTGACTCAACTACAGTAAATACTGTACAAATAGTGAGAGATGCTCAACAGTGCAGAGTTTCACAGTGATAGAGGTTTTGTGCTCTGAAAGAACATAGTTCTTCTAAAAATCCCATCCTTTCATGAGTCAGAAAGCATAAAACAGAGGTGCCAGTATTTATTCATCTTCACCTACCAACTTTGTTCTTCAACTGGAGCTTTGGCCAAGCTCATTTCCTCAGTTCCACAGTAACTGCTCAGAGAAGTGCTTGGTTGGTATCCTCAGATGGAAAAGATGTAGATAAGTGAAAAATACCCTTTTAAAAAGAGTTAAAAATAGGGAACGGTGGTTATTATTTGTCTATTTAGATGCTGAAAGCTGTCATGATTTATGGTCTATGTGCTGGTATTCGGCACTTTGTCCTGTTTCTTCTAGTTACGACAGTAGTGAGATCTGACATTCTTCTTTTTATTCAGAAACATGTTCTTGGGCTTTAACAGCATCATTTAAATACTGTCATTATGGCTTTTAGTCTAGGAGGGAGCTGAAGAATGTTTCTGAGAGCTCAAACCTGCTTTAAATCATAGGAGCAGTAATGGCCAGGCAAATATCATTACAGCTAGCTAAATGGTGATGAAAACAGATCCTGGCTTTTTTTGCACCTTTTGGAACATGGTGGTAAATCTGGAGTAAGTTCACCATCAGTTACTCTGCTTTACACCAGTTTAGCAGAGCAGAATCTGACATGTTTAATAGATTCCTGGGTTTTAAGAGCAGTAGTAGTCTCAGAGGCTAATCCCATTTTCTGTAGAAATGAAGCCACAGTCTTCTAGATGTTAATGCACCAGTCCCGCAAAGATACAGTGAAATACTTTACGCTCTCACTTTGCATTTTACTGTGCAGTAACTACATCGTGGGTTCTTATAATTCAGTGTAAAGAAACTCCAGGGCACGTGGTATTTGCAAGCAGCATCTGGCGTAGCAAATACTACCCGTTCTGTTGAAAGAATCTGTGCTGGACTTGGCGTAAGTGTTTATTGTAAAGATAGCTGGGCAAAAGGCTTGTGACTCAGGACAGCATTGGTGGGAGGTATTACTCAGATCCGTGTGAACCCTCAGTAAAGTTCAGTACAGTTTTTAAGCTGTGGTTTTGGCCAGGTCTTACTTTTTCTGTGTCAGTCGGTTCCTTTGTTTGGACCACGGTTGATTTAAACATTATTTTTGTGTGTGGATCCATTGACTATTTTTTTTTATCCTTTGGTTAGAAATAATTTTGAGGGAGATGATTTAAATAAGGACTGATGTGTCCTGGCTGGGCTTCTTGCGGCTGAGAAACACATTCTTCGCCACTGAACTACAGGCTTTCTGTCTGCTCACTCTTTGCGGCCGACCAGGATATTGAACATCTTGGAACACGTAAAGCACTTGCTTCTCTCCTTAGGGACACCTAGTATGTTTTATGACAAAGGCTTTATACCAGCTCTAGCTGTCTGAGTTCACAGACCCTGTTTCTTCAAAGTATTTCAGGAATTTAACTGGGATAAGAAAGAGGACTCCAGTGTCTCCTTAAGACTAAGCAAATGAATGGATTTAATCATGAGAGTACGCAAGCTTATTCATTTTAAGTCCTGTGCACTTTCGTTGGTGCCGACTTTCTGGTCTTTTTATGAAAGGTAGAGAAACCCTGTGACTGGACAAAAAAAAAAGGAAAATTTTTGGAAAAATGCTGTACCGTATAAGAAGAGAAAACAACATGTTATGATAAGCAAATGCCTCCAGTGTAGAGTGCTCCTGTGGTTGGAGATGTGGCCTTAGAACGAGGATCCCAGATCTGCATTCTTCTTTCCACCACCGCTTGCACGTGTTGCTTTGGGAGAACTTCTGAACGTCTGAGACAGAATTTGATGCTCTTCCCTACAAACTGCTTTACTCCATAAACAGCTCATGTAATTTATTCATTGAGGATACACTGTTCCAGGAGTTTAACCATGTTTCAGGTACTGTGAGGGTTTCGTAAGTGTTGGAAAGCTGTTTGAAATCTTCAGTACTTAAATCATAAGTCTTCCCACACTGAAAACTCTGCTGGGTCAGATTTTTAGGATATTGGCGTAGAGACCCGAGGGCTGATTACATAACCTAGACAAAGCAAAAAAGACATGATGTGTGCATTAAGCTGTAAAAGTCTGTTTGGTATATTTGCCATGAAAAGTTTGCAGGCATTTCCTTACAGAGCAGGTCAGCTTTAAATATGTAACGGGCAGGGGAGGATGCAGCAAGCAGCAGGTAGTCTGTG
This sequence comes from Fulmarus glacialis, assembly GCF_000690835.1. Classification (NCBI taxonomy): domain Eukaryota; kingdom Metazoa; phylum Chordata; class Aves; order Procellariiformes; family Procellariidae; genus Fulmarus; species Fulmarus glacialis. The sequence continues at coordinate 32,707 of NW_009218588.1, forward strand.
GCATGCCTTGCACAGGGCTGTGCTGGGTCTGCGGGGAGACAGGGCCTGATCCCCCCAAACACAAGGAACCAAGCACCGATTGTGATGACATGAAAAAACTTGGTGAGCACAGAATGGAAATGAAAAATGAGCCAAGAACTCACCCTCTGTTTTAATAACCCTTTTGACCATTAACAAAAATAAGAAGATACACTGAAATGGAAAATGCAATTATCCTTCTTCCTCCAAAGCATGTGTTGCCCCTTAAACCTTTTTTCAAAGCTTTTAGCAGCACAAAATGGGAGTAAACCTTTCTCTCAACACATGCGACTCTGTGTTGGGACCACTGCTGGTTGCTCTAATGTATGAGGGAGTCAATACACGCATTCAAGGGAGCAAAGCTACTGGGAAGGATTGAGCTGTTTGTTAACAACTAGCTTGTGCTGAACAGACGTAATAGCTGTCTTCAGTGTAATTAATGACTCATATAGCACATAAAGGAAATTGAATAGATATTATATTCTTGGCTCCTAGCAAACAGTTGATTTTCTGCCGTACGAAAATCTATTAAAAAAGCTGGATGTATAGCAGGCAGATACAAATTCCATGGCATGGATTCTCTCTTGGCTGACATGCAGGGAAGAGAGGAATCACTAATGCGGAGACCTCCGAGTGTGAAATCCTATAAAGCGGTTTACTGCAGACATTAGTGCTGGTGTCCAATTTGTTGTATGTTTTATATACGAACATTTTTGTAGTTCTGCTTTTGAACCTAAACTAGGCTTTGCAAAATCAGCCTTGCAGAGTGTGTGATGGAAGTTTTGCTGTGTTTAAAAATCCCAATGAAAGACACTGAATAACCACATCATGGATGTCTCCTACAGTATTTGCAAACCAGCTGTTTCAGCACTGAGCTTGTGTTTGAAACTCTTAAAGTGACATTCAAATGGAAACAATCATGAATATGCCAATAGTGTCACTGACACAGAGGACTACAAGAGAGTGACCCAGTGTTAGCAGAAATAAGGAAGAATATTATTTGTTTCTTTCCCTTAGGAACCTCAAGAACTGTTGATAAACATGAGTAAAGATAATGTATAAATAAATGAAGGTAACAGATTTAATCAGAGTAACAGTTGGAGAAAAGAACTTGAGGCATGCAAGTTTTTCTCCTGATCAAAAAGCTTCAAAACTGTATGTAAGTTGAGAACAGTTGCTCTGATTTGCATTTCACTGAGCAGTTCAGGGTATCAAGAGGACCTGTTGTGTTGTCAGTGTCTGGAGCAGGAGGGTGTTGGAAAGGAAGAGGAGGCAAAGTTGTTAGAACCTGTAAAAAAGAGACGAGTAAATTATTGTTTTAAATGATTATGTGTCATCTCATTCCCATTCTTATCTCATAGAGCCCAGCTGACTCTCTGCCTTTTGCTATCTCCTGCTTGTCACGTCAAAAAGCAAGTAGTGTAAAAATCAGTGGGAATTTAGTGGAATTAGTACTTACCATGAATGTCCAAATACATATGAAGAGTATTAGTCATGTAATTTCTGCATCAGAGACTCTTTCAAAATCATTTAAATGGAAAGGTGAAATGAAATGCAACTTCGGAGGATTTTTCATTGTGTAGCTTTCTCCGTGTGGGTATTCAGGAGGTCTTCTGGCCATGAATGTGTGACACTCCCCAACTTCAAGAGCATATTCAGCTTGGAAAAGCATGTCATCTTCTCTTGGCCAACTGGTTTGGCTCATTCACACTGAGTTGTCTGGACTTGACCTCTTTGCTCCTATTTTGGTCAGCCGGGACGTTCTGCATTGCAGACACAGTGGGTGGTGCTGGCCGGGAGGGTGTGGGGTTTCCTTGTCTTTGTGGTAGCTTTTGCTTTGGCTGTTCCATGGTGCTGCTGTGCCCAAGTTAAAGCTGGCGTGGGTGGGTGGTGTGGCGCAGCAGCACTTGCACTGTGGAGCATTAACCTGGCCGTCGGCAGCAGGTACAGTGAGCCAGGGGAAGGGGAAGAGGTGATTGCACTGTGTGGTATTACTTCAGAGGGTACAGGATAATAATATTTTTTAAAATTAAGCGTTTAACTGCTGTAGAAGTAATTTCATTCTCACATCCCACCTCACAGAAATCTGCCATTATCTTTGAGAGCCTGTACTGAAGGTAGAGATATTCCTAGATTTCACTTTATTATTGCTACTCGAAGGAACTGTTGGACCTTTTCAAGAATAGTAAAAAAAATTGCATTAAACCGTTGCTAGATTGAAGTAGGGAAGGGTTACTGCACATAAAACAACACCCCAAACTACTGATATTTTACAGCCAGTGCAACCAGACTTTCCCATCTGCTGAAGAGGTGGGCTTAGAAAAACAGAAAACAAATCCCACCTGCAGTAAATAGTCACATAGCTTGAGAGAGGCTGGCCCCTGAGGATTTAGTGATGTGGCTTCAGCCAAGCTGCTGCTGTTTAGCTAAGAGGGCACCTTGTGAAACACAGAAGGAAAGAATCTCAAGGCAAAGAATTGACCATGCTGTAGGTGAGATGTCCCAAACTTTGTGCAGCTTGTGAGGATGGGCAAAGATGTAAATACTATTTATGCAATCACCAGAATGTTTAAGGAAACTGTTCCTTTGACTACAGTAGACTTGATTGAAAAATAGGCACTGGAGAACTGAAAATACTATGGAATTAACAGTAATAATAAAAAATCAAATGACTTAACATAATATGCATATTTATGAAATGTATTTGTCTTCTAGTTTTCTGCTCTGTAGTATTTGCTGAGACACCTGTGCACAGCAGTCGTGATGCTCTAATGTAGCGAAGTGCTGGAGCCTGGCTTTGAGTATTATAGAAGTGAATTTTTTCAGACCCCCCCTTTGACACTTGCTTATTTGCTCAGCTCTAAATGGTCTCTCATTTATGCATTTGCAAAGGTTACCCGAGGAAGTGTTGTGTAAGCCATGGCTATGGATGTCTTTCTCCTCCTCCTGCTGTGTCCAGCTCACAGTCACCCAGCCTGGAGTGAGTACAATGGCAAAAGCGAACAAACACAATTACAGTCGCATTATTTATGCTGGCAATGCAGCATCACTCTAAGATCAGTTCAGATCTTAGTACAGTGCAGTGTTCTTGTAAATAAGTCAGAATAATTCAGCTGATTATTTTTTTTATTGCATTTTTACTCTTCTATGACTTGGAAGAGTGGAGAGATTCTTGACTGCTTTCATTACTGACAGATAATTTCAGTGACTAATTCTTGATAGGTAGGTAGCTGTTTAGCAGTTAGCATTTTGTGCTTATATTTGCGAGCCATGTGAATGCAAAAAGAAGCATTTTGCTAAAAGCAAAATGATCTGGAAAATTTGAATGTGGTTTCCTTTCAGAGTGATTTTTCTCCCCCCCTTTTTTCTTTTTTACTTCAAACAAGAACAACTTGTGATTTTTTTTTTCTTTTTTTTTTTATGCCAGACACCCTGTTTAATTTTAAAAATTAACACATTAAACGTAGGTTTGATTGCATTCTGGTGACTGATGAGACTTGGACTGGCAAGGGCTTTCAGTGGTTTCTGAACTAGACTGGATTTGTCTTGATACTTTTAATACATCAGTATTTCTTTTCCAGATCTTTGAATCAACCACTCCACTGCTATTCATTCTTTCTGGTTGCTGGAGACGAGGGGCGCTACATCAGACCCTGATTTGTAAGATCAGGCCTGGTGATTTTCAGTAATTCAAGATCTTCTTGCTTTTAAATCAAATAAGAAGGGATAACCTATCATTCTGTGGTATTTGTCTTCCTTTTTGTTTGCGTAAAGCCGAGGGATAAGGACTTAGGTGCCTGCTGATTGGGGTGGCATCCCAGAGCTTCCCACACAGCTTAAGTTTCTTGTTATGTAACAGGAAATTCTAAAATATGGTAAAAATTCACTTTCTAACATTTTGGCGTATGAATGAAAATCACTGTGCTTCCAATTCAGGCAGTATGGTCTCACATATGTTTTTTGTCTCATATTGAAAGAATTTGTGCTAATCTGGCTACATACTTACTCCACCCATAGTTTGCATATTGTCTTTGTCTTTATGGTAGGGTTTGCCTATGAAGTAGAAAGACAAAATAAATTTAAATTACAGAAGCAAGGACAGCTTACAGGCTCAGTACAGTGTAGGTCAGCTAGAGTTTTATTTTGGGGTTATGGTGTTCTAGGTCTAATGTGGAGTGAGGAATGGGTGGGTATGTTACAGTCAAGGCTTTTTTCTGGGTCCATTGTTTACCTGCTGCCAGGCAAGTCACCTTTTCTTTTCTTTGCCTCTCTTTTTACTGTTCATGCAGACCTGTATCACAAAATTTCTAAAAGATTTTCTTTTTTTTTTATTGTACGGCTAAAACAGAGTGGTCTGTCTTTGGTCGGAGCACAGAAGTGCCAGGAAAAGGGTGGATTTGAGGGCATGGGTCAAGTTTTTTGGTTTGGGTTTTTTTGTGTGTGTGTGGTTTTTTGGGGGGGTTGTTGTTGTTGTGGTTGGTTTTTTTCATTTGTTTGTTTGTTTTCTCTCAACTGGAGTACCTTTCTCTTTTTTTTTGTAATATTCTCTGCTGTGTTTCAGCTGATGTGATAGATCATAGGACTGAATGACTTCCCCATATTCATCAGGTCCAGTCCCTTGCTGTTGGAGGCAAGCACACAACAGCATTTTCTTCCTAAATTCATCAGACTTTGCCTTAAAAATAAATCAGTCTTTTTTATACCTGCTGTTTCTATTGCAACACCTTTAGCACAACAGCTTTGTAAGTACAGAGCAATACATAGCAATTAAGCTTGATTTTAACCTGGTTTGTATGTGTTTTGGCTAGTTATCTCTAATTCAAGACAGCTTTGCCACACGTGATGAGATATAGTGGGACAATGATGATAGTAGTCATGATGGTTAGTGCAAGAGTTTTAACATCCACAGTGTGATTGCTGTGGACGTTAGTTGGCTTTTACCATGAAATGCTAAGTCATCTCCGCAGGTTTTTTCCCCACATCTTATTGATCTCTGGTTGTCCCTGTTCAAGCTCTGGCTATTGTCACAGGAAAGTTTGATTTGTTGCTAGTCCACAAAACTGGCATATCCACAGGAGACATTTCTGAAGGATGAATAAGTCTGCCTGTCAGAGAGAAGCAGTGCCTTGGCCTCCGTGCCCTCTTCCGAATCTCCCTCCTGTGGTAGAAGGCGGCAGGAGGAGGATGCTCAGTCCCAGGATCTATACACGTGTTCTGGGAGCGATGATGTTCCCCTGCCTCTTACCAGAGCCGTGCAGAGACTGCTATATATCTCTGCTGTTTTCCCTACCACCTTCATTCCTGATCGAATCCTGCTCCTTTCCTCCAGCCCTCCGTTCCCCGCTTTGCCATCCCAGTTCCCTCCCTAGTCTTGAGGTCCCCTGGGGTCCTTTTCCCTGCCCAGCTGCTCTCCGCCTGGGTTGCCACCTTGCTCTGTAACCTCATCCTGTGCAATATGCCTCCGGTGCCGCCTTTACACTTTCTCCCATGCCGCGTTATTCCTTCTTGTTCTCAGCTGGCTCATTTCATGCTCTTTCCTCCTGCTGGATGATAGATGGTGGACCAGGAATGAGCGCATCTGGAAGGGGCCAGCACATGCCCCGAGCGCCGCGTCTCCTGCAGCACCGGCGCTGCCGCAGCGTGGTCAGGATTTGTGATGTGTTATGGGGGTTCCAGCTGCACGGAGTGAGCTCAGGCTTGGCGGGCGGCCAGGGCACAAACCTGAGCAATCGAAGCAGGTGTCGGGGAAAGGTTTGAAGTGCCATGGGCCTGGTCTGCGTGTTGCATTTCTGCACAAGGGTTGTGTGTGGCTAAAGTTAGTTTGGGGCGTGCGCTCGGGTTCAGAGCGATGTGAGGTTTTTACCAGTGGCATAGTGCATCCCGTGCTACTTCTGTAAGAGGGTGAAGAAGAAAGCTTTCTGGCCAAGGAACCAGGTGTTGCATCTGTGCTCTGCTTTTTCACTGTGAAAGAAGGGCTTATCTCAGCCTTAGTTGCTGGAAAATTCATCATTTGATAAAGATTGTTAGTTTATTGTATAGTTCACACCATCTCACCAAAACAAAACAGAGAAATTGTTTCAGCAAAGCCAGCAGAAAATACCGGCATTCATTCATGGAAATGTCCTCTTGTCCCACTGCATTTGAAGTTGATTTGATGGGGTTAGTGTTATTGCTGCTAATGAAAGTACCCTGCTAACTACCTGTCTAGATAGTGTTACGATCTTCATTACCGTGGTCTGAATGTGCTGCTCTTCCTGAGACATTTTCCCCTCTCCTCATGCGTTATCTGAGCAGTGCTAGCCCGTACAAGCTATCGTCAGTGTCCGTTTCTATGAGGCGCTGTGCAAGCACAGCGGAAGGACACCAAGGAGCTTGCAGATGAAGCATCCTAGTCTACTGAGGATGTTCTTTCAAAGAAACCCTTGTTTTGGCTAACTAGAAGGAAGCATTTTTTTCTTCTTAAGATCCTCACAACATAGTCAAGGTGTAAGGAAGTTTGTGCTTGTTTTAAGAGTATCTTTTGCAGTAGGTGCAATGAGGTTATCTCAGAAGTGTAAGAAGAACTACTGGCTCTGGCTTTTCCTCCACTGACATAAGTTCATCCCATTTCCTCAGAAAGATTCTGTGTCAAACCATGATTTTAACTTGCAAATGAAATTCTTACCTCAGGACTGGTGTGTTGAAGCTACCAATCCTCTGACGGGCCCCCTTACATCATCCTGGGTGTGATGAGCTTATTTGCTTTCTGAAAGAGACACAGCCTCTGAGTACTCTGTCACTGGACTGCCCAGAGGCCCTGCTGAAGCTGAATTTATCCATACCATACATGAGACTTTTTACTTGTTAGAAGCATGGTTGATTAGAAAACCCAAATAATTAAAAATAAAAATTAAAAAAATGGAGATTTCCATTTAACCTGGTTTTGCTCAGTGCAGAGTATACACGTATTGCAGAATTGGTGCTTTGGCATTGCAATAATACACAAAAGTGTAAGTAGTGGAGGAAAGTGACTTTCACTCTCAATGCTTTGTCATGCCTGTCTTATATAACTTCGTGGGAAGAAGGTTTAGGTGGGAGTTTGTATTATGGAACAAGATTTCTTCATTGTGACTCAAAAAAAAAAGTCTGTATTAGTAATTCATTTCAAAGGTTATATGTATGTATATGTATTTGTCTGCATATAGGGTTTTTTTTTTTTTGTAAACGCAGGTGAGACAACTGATTTGCAAAGCTCCTTTTGAGAAATCTGTTTTAGTGTATGGTGAAAGAGCCTGGATCATAGGGTTAGCACTATATTGCTCTGAACAGCTAGCTGCTTAATCTTACAAATGCTAAAGGAAGTTGTATGTCTCCTAGGGAGAAAGGAGCTCTTTGTTATATTGTGGACTGTTGAGTTCAGCTCAGCATCAGGGTAATACGTTAAATGAATTCTCACTGCAGCTGGTGCAATGCATTTCTTTTAAGGAAACTCTTCCTGCCCCTCATGTGAAATGCAGCCTACTTCTGCAAAGGATTTTGATCATCTTCCATATACAATAATAATTTCTTATCTCCCTATATTTATGTCTGCAATTATGCTGTTTTATCAGCCTCATTGTCATAGGACTGTCCATGTCCGTACCTATCCAGTTCCTCAAAGAGATGCTTATCTCAGCCCAGAGGGAGAAAGGTTTTGACCTCTGGATCAGCAGCTGCCTATCCAGAGGGGTGATGCAGTTACCTGATCCCGGCTTGGTATCTCGCTTCAGCTGGTGGGCAGTGCTCCCTGTAAGAAGGTTTGGATTTCGGCCCAAGTTAGATGAAGGCGTCTGCTCTACAAAATGTACTTTTTTCCCAATTCAAGAGGTTATGAAGCTACTTGCTCTAACCTCAGCCCATGTGTAAGCCTTGTCAAGTAACTGAAGCTGTTCTAGAATGATTATACAAGTAATTGAGGCTCCCTCATCCCTGGCACAAACCCTTATCTTGGCTGAGGTCCACGGGACTGTCTTATACGCAGAAAGAATCTGTCCTGTTGGCACAGACTGAGTTCTCCAGTGTGCAGAAGGGATGCTGACCTCACGGCATGACGATATCTTTTTTGTTTGTCGAAAGAGATCACCCCTTCTCTGTGTCTTGAAATGGAAGAGCTTTTAGCCTTCTGGTGAGGATGATATTGCCCATTTCATAAGACAACCTGGCTTGAATTGGTGGGTGGCAAATTAAATAGGAGCTAGCAGCTGGGATGAATTTCAGGAAATAACTTTATAGTCCACAGAGATGAACATAGTCCCAAGGGAATAATTTCTTTATGAGTAGTGGGCGGGATTTTGCCATTCTCTCCAATGCTTTGCTGAAAGAACTCTGTTTTTAAAAAAAATGCCAAAAAAATTATTTTAGCATTTTTCTTGATACAATTGTATTTGCCTGTTGTTCATTGTGTGTAAATGTTATCTTACTCAGCTAAGACGCTGCTTTTTCATGGAAAGGATCTCTTTTCCAGTCTCAACTAATAGAAGTGGGAGCTCGCTAGGAGAGTCGTACTGCAGTTGTACTGCTGCAGCTCCTTGCCACAGATTTTTTTTTTCTTCTCTCTGTGATTGCATCACCTTGCTGTAGGTTAGATTTTCACGCTATGCTGGTTGACGTACAGCTCTGCTGTGCTTTGTGCGATGGTGTTTGCAGTTCTCTCCAAGCTCACTCCAGCGAGGCAGTGGTCGTGCTGCACAGATACACCTCAGAGATGCTGGGGGACCGGCCTCTCGTTTCATCTTCAGCACAGGTGCCTTGGAGCTGCTCCATCCTCGCCGTGGCTGCACGGCTCTGTAAGCTGAAGAAGAGCCTAGCAGTAATGAATCTATCTTTGACGTATCTGGATCCAACCCAGGCCCAGTTGGCTGAGTGGTTTTCTGGCAAAGTCTCCTTTCCCATCCATATCCATTCTTACAAAGTGAGCTTTCCCCATTCAAATGTTTTGATCTCACTGAAATGTTTCAGTTCAATATTTCTTTTGCAATGCCATTTTCTGAAAATCAGTATGTTCCCGTGGAAAATTTGGATCATGTCTAAAATACATTCTCAACTGGAGAATACAGTTAGAAGAATGTCAGCCGGCTGCTCTTCAGAGAGGTCCCGTGCATTGACCAAGATCTGTAAAGCCTCCTTCTTTCTCAGATAAATTAACTTCTTCTGTGTCTTGACACTTCCCGGGAACTTCCAGGAGAATGAGGATGTTGCTGTACTGTGCAACAGGCTTTTAACCCCTGTCCGGGCAGCTGCCTGGATGTGAGCCTGACCTGGGTATTCTCCAGCCACCGTTGCCCTCTTTTGGGAGTGGAAGGGGGAGCGCTGTGTACCCAGGACTCCGTCTCCACTGTCACCTAAAGCAGCCCCAAAGGTTTGGAGGTTCCTCTGTCCCTCTGACTATGCATGAGTAAAAGCTAAGCAATCTGTTAAAATGCATAAATGCCTTACAGCATACGTATGCAGATTATCCATAAGGTATTTACCATTTGAAAGCTGAACCTCTGTGCAATCAGTAGGTTACCATACAAACTGGGAACCCTAGGATACTGCTGAAAGGCTTTTAATGGGGAAAAGTCGTAATCTCTTCTTGAAGAGATGCATGTCAAGACAGAAGCAACATGGAGAAAAGAAAGGGGAAAAACATTAGCAACTGGCCTTATAGAAAAAGGTATAAAGCTGAGAAAAGAAGAAAGAAACGAGTCCAGGACAGAAAGCTAGGGAGGAGAGGGGGAGGATGAGGATCATTGTAGATTTGTTGCACTTAGCATTAGGAATTGCTACAGAGCATGCAGGTTGTAGTGATTTTCTAATACTGAGTAATATGTCAGAAAGACTATTCTGGATTTAGACCAATATATACAGTTTCTTGTCTAAGCAGAACCATATGCTCAAATGAGAGATCATTTTATTTTACTAGGATGGACAGTAAGTAGAAACACATTCCAGATTTCATGAGGTTTCTCCCCCCCTTGGCAGCCAGAGTGCTGCTTGTGCTTAGTCTATGGTTTTTCAACTGTTTGATAACTGTCCGTTACTTTACAGGACTCTGAATCCTACTATATCATGATGTCTATTGAACTGTGACTAATGACTGCATCAGAAAGCTAGTTCACCAGGTCGCCCCAGCTGTAGCTGGTAATTGCTAGTAATAAAACAAATCAGACTGATATGCACAATATGGCAACATGCTGTACAGTAGAAGACGTAGCTTTTTTGTCCTTCCTTGAGTTAAGACTTAATGTTCTGTGTTCAGAGACTGACCTCATCCAAATCCTTTCTGACAGCCTAGAAAGAAGGAAAAAAACACCAAAACCCTTTGTGGAATGTGCAAGCTGGTGTTTAATACATGAGCCCTACACACAGCAGGTTGAGCAATCAAACGTACATAGATATTTATAAAATTTGACATTGGTAAATAGTCCAACCCCCTTCTCTTGCAGCCACTGATCGTTCTTATTCCAGTTCTTATATATTGCTCTGTCTCTGTAGTTTAGTGTCCACCACTACTCATGCCTTGGTGCTGAACCATCCATAGGCATAACAAGACATTTTTGGCCTGGTCCAGCCATGTAAAATAAGAAGAGAGATAGAGACCAGACAAAGGAAAAAGAAATGCACATGGTGAAACCACAACAGAACAGGATAATACAACTTGTGGCACATGAAACATCCATCCTGGGAGTCCGAACCTGTCAGGTGTTCCTGGGATTGCAAATACAGTTTTATCTGCTTCAGCTTCTTTTCTGCTTTTGCTATGCAAGTCCCAGATCACTTCTTAGGGAGAGGGTGGATTGTCCTGTAGGGATGTCTTTCCCCTTCCCTTCCTGGCCACTGCATCTGACCTGGAAGGTCTTTGTGCCCAGAAGGATGTTTCTCCCTTCTAGCAAATTGAGCCCAGCAGAATCCAGTTTTATCTGCTCCCTGCTTGTCCCAGCCAAACCGTGAGACTTGTTTGATCACAGATGTACTACACAACTGGGATTGGCTTGAGGGTTTTTTCTAAACAAAGTGTGTCTTCCTGCTGGGGAAGTAAGGGAATTAAAATGTAGTGAGCAAGGGTTTGCAGACTCACCTTTGCTTGGCTGACGGTGCAAAGCAGAGGGTAATTTTTCCACTGAGTAATGGACCTCAGCTGGAGCACACAGTGGGTGAGAAGCCCTTGGACAGCCTTGGTGGAAGGAGCAGGTGTTAATCCCCTCCTCTGAAATGGTTGCAATACCCAAGCATTGGTTCTTCCTGTGCCATGGTTTACACAACAGCTTGTGTTAGATCCCCTGCTACGTTACCCTACTCCCTAAACCAAGTGTGAACCCAGAAGATGAACCAATTTTTTTTAGTGCTGCTTTCCATTTAGATCCATACACTTCATTTCCAGTCTTTGTCAAGACCTCTTTTAGCCTTGCCATGAGAAGTCCCCTGGGCCAGTGTGTCCTCCCTAAGGAGACTGAGAGCCAAACTGTTGAGGAAGGGTCTACCTCACAGAGCTTTGTCGATGGAAAGCCTGGGAAGCCATCCCAGCCATGCAAAGGGCTTCCACCTTTGCAAAGCCTTGCTGAACACAGACTCCTGGAGGAGCGGGACTCCCTGCAGGAGTTGTTGAGCGGGTGAGGAGATTTTGGATGGACAAGTGCCTCCGAGGGAGCTCCAAAAAGGGAGCCCTCTTTGGGAATTTTTGTGGGTGGATCATCTTATGAAGTCTAGGAGGCCTGAAGGAAAATTATGATGCTGCCATTTCTTTGGCAACGTAGTTTTGTTGAATGTGGCTGTTCCCATTTACTGTAATACTTTTAGAGAAAACTTTTCCCACTCTATGTTTTTGTCATCAGAAACATTTTTGCATGGGTGGGCTAGAAGAACCCCTGCAAAGGGATGTGTGTGTATATCTACACTGTATATACACTATACATGCATATGTAAAAAAACATTTGCCTACATGCATGGAACAATTTTACATAGTTTGAAACAACTGCTTTTAAAGGAAGTCTGATTGCATTTATTTCGTGTATATTTTCAAGATTCTAATTTCATACTAGAGGGGTGTTCATAGGAGCTTCATTACAAATACCTAACAACCACTTGAAAAAAGAAGTTAAATGTTTTTGGAAAATGTGGTGTGTGTTCTGTGGCGTGGATGAGTAATTGTGGCAAACAGTTGTAGTAGCTACTCATGAGTTTACTGCTTTTCATTTACTAAGTTTTTACCTCAGTTGTGTAACTAAGTCTGTAATTTTTAGCTCGGTTCACGTAGTGATCCCACGCATGAGAGCAAATACTATTACTGATCCGCAACAGTAACCCACTCCAAGAAAGATCTGAATCTGTGGAAAAAAAACATCCCGAATGACACGTTCTGTGGGGCCAAAGAATTCCGTGTATCAAACATGATATTTTGTCTTTTGTTGTGGCGAGGACCTGCCTTTCATTGTGCTATTGAAACATCATCAAAGTCTGGGAATCTGAGGGACATTCCAGTGGAAACCTTTGTAACGCTGCAGCGGAGAAACTGAAATTCAAAGCAGGTCTGTGGACTTGGCATCTTTGGTAATAACAATACAAGATGTGCTGAAAGCTTGTCTCGGGGTTGTGCTGCTGCGGAGAGGAACGGGGCTGGCTCTCATGATTTATTCACCTCTAAATAGAGGCAAATTGTACTGAAAGCTGTAGGATACTCCAGGAAGTGACTGTTTAATATTTCGGCAAAACTCTCCAATTGATAGGACTACTCTGTTTAAAATGGTTTCAAGGAGCATAAATATTTGTGTGTATTATCTCTAAGTATGGAGATAAACACAGGTGTTCTATACAAATATTGGTTTGACCTCAGATTATTTCACTAGTAGCAGCATGTAAAGCTGATTACACGTCTTCGAAAGCAGCTGCTAGCTCTTGTGAGCATCCGAAGTTTGTCGTGTGGGCTGCTGTCGATAGTATATGTCTTGCCTTTCAGTTTGGGAGGAGCAAGCTCAAATCTTGCTCTCGCTTCTCTGTGGCAGGGAATAAGCATCCCATCTGCTCCAGAGGAAATCTTACGGTGATCAGTATAGTCAAGGAAATCAACAGCGTTTTGAAAATGTAGATGTTATTAGTGTAACAGTGGAAACCCCTTGTGTGACCGCTGCGAAGCCCTGTAACAGAGCCCAGGTACCGGGCGAGGAGCAGGCACAGACCAAGCTAAATGCAGTCCTGAAGCTGAAGTCCTTGCCTATAAGCTCTGTCTGAGACTTTTCCTTTGCTACCAGTTGATCAACGACTGGGTACGTATGCAAGTAAGGGGCACAGTTAGATCATAACAGATATCGAATGTTTTTCAGCAGTGATCATGCCTGGAGCAGGAGCAGCCGGGCACCTCAGGAAGACAGAGCAAAGAAGCCAGGATAGTTTAATGCTTCAAAGTAACTTCTGTGGCTTTTCCACAGTCTTAAGTGCGTCTTTTTCTAAGTGCATCCTTAGTGCCCTTTTGCATAGAAAATAACCAGATTGTTACTCCATTTTTAATAAACAGCTCCATGTTGTGATCCGTTACTTTAATAAAACTGGAATAGCAAGGTTTCACAATAATGATAACACTGACCAGGATATGTGGGTCACATTTCTGGTTCAAGATTATTGCTAAGCAATCAGCTTTGCATGAAAAATGCTTACACAAATGGTAGTTAAGAAGGCAATCTGTATGTTTTTACACAATACCACTTCCTTTGCCATGGTGAAAGGGCAGATAGTTTTTACAATATTTATCAAGCACAAGTTTTTGTCTGTATTTCTGTATCCCATAATTTTATTTCTTTTGCAAAGAAAGGGGCAGGGAAAACAGAACAAGTTTCAATGTTGTTTCAAATGATGGTGACAGGTGATTAGCCAATAACTTAGTAAGTGCAAAATCTGTACTTCGTGGCATAAGCTGTATTTTATTTACACATACACCTGCTTCTGCCTTGTGGGGATGGAGAGACCAGCTGAAGCAACTCTGGCAGTGTTGATGCTACCCACTTGTCAAGATACGTTACATATATATTTTTTCGTGCAGTGTCTGCAGCCTTAAGATCTGACACAGCACTGCACAAAGGCAGTGTATTTTAATGCTATATAAATTTGTGTATTACTGGTCTTGTGATCACATAGCTCTTCTTGAGTGCCATCTGTTGGCACCGTGTCTATAAACCACAGCTGTTGTACACCGAGGCAGAGCATCTGTGTGGGACGGGAAGCCACTATTACTTTCACCGTGGTGAACCAGGCTTTTACATCGATTCCAGCAGTTTGTGCTCCTATGAAAGCTGGTGAAAATGCTGTTTGCAAAGCCATGTCACAGCTGACATGGTGAGGGAAAAAGGGTATCGACCTTCATTCTGTCTTTGGTTTTACACCGGGTAACTGCAGTGATTTTAATGGATGGTATTTCTGATTGACTGCAGCTGCATAACCTGGTGGAGAACAGTGCCTGTAGCAGTCACCGTGTCTCGTCCTCTGCAACATTTGCTTCCTTCTCTACATAACGTACTTCTGTTTCTGTTAAGTGAGTCTTAAATGTAGAAAATACATTTGCAGATGTGTCTATACGAAGAGTAAATTTATACCATGTATATCAACATACGCTTCATGCGTTGCACGTGAGCATGGAGGGGGGCAAGGAGAAGCGCGGTGAGAAGGCAGCGGTCACAACAGCCTGTCTGAACCGGCATGCGGGAGCTGCTGCTCTGCAATTTCATCCCAAAGGGCACATCTCTGGCAGTTGTGAGGCTGTGCAGCAGGAAAGGTGGGAGATGGGAATGAGGACTTCCCTCTTACATAAGCAACTGGCTGCATCTTCACAGATTCATTGGTAATTTGGAGCAAAACAAAATGTGGTTTTTGATGTTTTCTGAGCAGGCTGCTCTGTGTTTCAACCGGTATCTTACATTAGTGAACCCTGACCAAGCAGAGTGTCTTTGTAATTCCATATAATGCCCTTACAGGAAGGTATGGCCATGTGCGATGGAGAACTTTAAGTACAAGAGTTGGCCTTGAAAATTAATTGTCCACCATTTTTGTTTTAAATAAAAATAAGCTTTTAGCTGTTGGAGAAGATGAGCATTCCCTAAAACTTGTGGAATTATCCAGTGTTCAGGAGGTGGTGTCCTGTGGTGTGGTCGTGTGCCCTCAAAGCATGTATTTTCTAACTAGACACTTGTGATCAGTGAAAAAATTGTTTAATGACTTGATGTAGACATTGAAGGAGCTTTTTTGAAACACTTAACATTGTCACTATATGCTTTTATTATTTGTGGGGTGGTTTTTTTGTTTGTTTGTTTGTTTTTTAAACTTTTCTGCCATTCTGGGGGGGCAGGGATAAAATATGAAGTAGGTAGAAACTGTCAGTAAATCCCGATGGGGAAGCTGCGATGTTGAAATGTAGAAGAGCATGCCTTGCTTCACTGTTGTTGGCATCACAGGGCATTAAGTGTATTGGTGTTGAATTATTTGGCAAAACAAAAAGATGCAGTGTTATTCAAAACGATCAGTATTTTTCAGATGCAGAGTTGAAATTTGCTTTGTGGCAGTATTTGTATTACAGGGATTTGGAGCAGAGCAGGCATGGGAAAGCTAAAATAACCAACCTCTGCAGTTTCTAGAGAAGCAAAGTTTAGCAGGTCTTTCTCCCAGGTCTCGTCTTCCGAATCCAGAGCTGTTTTGGGGATCTCTGTCACTGCCAGTGTGGCACAGAGTCACCTTCCCTGAATTCTTCACGGTCCCTCACAGCTGATTTTTTTCCATCTTTTTGGCCTGTAGTACTGATTAGAAGTTGCTGTGCATTTTAATGTTTTCAAATTCTGAGTTAGAGGAAATACTATGAAAAATGTTGTGCAAAAAGGAGCATTTCTACTGAGCTTGTGTTTACCTCCTTACCAAAACCGGGTAGCCCCAACGCTCGTGGTAAGCTGGTTCGGCATTGAGTTTTGAAGTCGCTCGCAGGGAATTCTTGTGAGCGAGGACAGAGAGCGGACAGGTGCCCTTCCAGCTGGGCAGGGAGTTGTGTGATGGAAATGGGAGATGGATAATTACCCCCTTCTTAAGGACTCCGTACTTGGATCAGAAAAATAATATAATGGAATATGGGAAGCCATGCTTAAGATGATCATCGACTTAGAATCTTACTACATATAAAGACCATCCTTGTTTGTTTAGCGTCTAGCAGAAAACGAGAACAAGTTCTTATTTACGTGCACGGTCATTTCCATTATTCATATTCTGCCCAGCCATGAGCTTTGTTACTGTTTTTCAAAGCAAAAAATCTGGATCAGTATTAAATGCAGCAAGGTTTAGTGTTTGACACCGAATGAACGGCAGTGCTGGTAAGAGTTTACAGTTCGTAGTTTTTCCTGTTCAAACATTCATCCATCCTGCCAAAGCCATCATGTATCATTAGCTCTTGTCGTAGCTGTTGTATCACAGTGTTACATTTGCTTAAAAAAAGTAAGTTTAATCAGAATAACAGTCAAAAGAACAATCCAAAAGCCCCTAAGATAAAAAGCTACGTACACAAATTTTGGCTGAATGCGAACAAGCTTTCTGGTTCACTTCATGTGCTCTACAGGGAGGCACAATGTTTTATTATAGGGCAACTGACTGTCTCCGAGGGCTAATGATGGATTGGGGGGATTTTTCTACTCCAAGACTTCTTTAATTCCAGTTTGTGTATACAATTCTATATATGGCATCTTGGAAAGACAGAAAATTGGTAAGAAGTGAAAGTAGTAGTAAGCATAGATTTCAATCTGGGACTTCTGTACCAGAATACCTTTTTAATACAGATGTAATAATCACGAGAGAATATTCCTCTTTCTTACCTGTTTCCTCTTACGCTTGTTTGGTTCCTCCGGATTTTCTCCCATGTAGTGGGTTATCTGCTTCGCTGATTCTCATTCTTTGCCATTCATACAGTAGGGAACAACATACAGCAGTCTGCCATTTCGGAGTCAACTAGTGTAATTTACTTCTAATTCAGTCTTAAAACAATTGTTTGCCAGCAGCTACCATCAATTTTTTAATAGTCTTTTCCCACTAGTTTCTAAATTAGAACTTGAGGTTACTGTGCTAGAAGGCAGATGTGTTGTCCCAGCTCACGATGTCCATGTAGTTGGGAAGTGTGCTTTATCGCTTTATTTCTACCTGTATCAGTAAGTACAGTCATAAATGTTTTCTCTCTTTATATTATAAATGCTTCAATGCAGGTACCTCTGTCTTACTCTGCACTTTTACAGTGCTCAGTATGTATGGTAGTTAGGCTCCTTAAATGTTCGAAAGCTACTTCCAAATACAATATAATCTTTTAAAACTCAGGGGACCGAGGTATGCCAGAAATTTAATTTATTGAGATTTTACGGAGGCAGTTAGAAAAAAGCTGGACTAATGCACCATTTACCTGGTGTAAAATCAAGATTCTTTAGGACTTCAGATACCTTTTCTTTTCCCTCTCCAAACTATCAGTTCTTTGATGCAGAGCATGTATTATGTACATTTAGCCTTTTAACTTTATGGCTTGAAACGATCCAAATCAGTGTGCCTCTTAGTACCGGTGAATGTATATTTTTGCATTTAATTCTAATATGTTTCAAGTGGAGCACTGAGTCATTTGTCGTAATGTGCTGTGTACACGTATCCCAGTGCACTGCGTGACATACATAAAAAACTGTAGGCTCTCACATACTGGTATCTTCCCTGAACTGTCTGGAACAACTTGGTAATGCTTGATGGCAGCCTCTGAAAGAGACCGTTGAGGACAGATACAGTAGAAGCTATAAAATGGTGCAGCATGGGGAATATAAAAAGGGAAAGATAGTTTCTTTGTCTGGCAATATAAGAATAATGGGCAATTAAATAAAATGGTAGATTAAACCAATCGGAATCGTAATTGTGCACACAAAGTACAGTTACAGTATGGAGTTCACTGCCACGAGGTATTGTGGATGCCACGTATTTACATGGGCTTCGAGTCAGCATACTCGTGTGAGACTGGTCGGTTGGGTATACTGGACGTGCAGTCCCAAAGCCACACATTTCTGGAAGCAGCAAGGGTATGTGTGTTCTTATGCTTGCCCTTAGAGGTGCTGCCATAGCAAATCCCTGGCTGAGGGAGGCAAGATGCTGAGGGAGATGATCCTCGGTCAGGCCTGGTGTGTTCACGTTCATCTACTGAAAATGAGCTTGTTTTTCTAATTTATTCTTCCGGAATTTCTAAGGGCCAATGGACCAGTGATGTAAAACATACAAGTGGGGCTTTTTGTTAAAGTACAAATATATGGCAGAAAATATTATTAAACAATACCTCTGCCTGTTGCCCTCAAACTTTGCTATTACTAATAATCAGGTGTTTGGTTTTAACATAAAATGTAACCCTATAAACATTAGTATGAACCTATATACCTATTTCCCTTTCTCTCAGAGCTGATTTTTGAGCATTTACAATGTGTTAATGGGGACATAGATTTGCGGGGAATCTCCAGAATGTGATGGAAAGGCAGTTGTCTCAAGAAAACACAAAGTAATTTAAAACTTATCTCAGAATATGTCACAAAACTGTCGGTCTGAGTTTTTCACAGCTAGCAGTGTTTTGGCCATGCATTTAAGAGCAGATGGTCTAAACTTGCTAGGTAGGCATCTCTAGCCTTTTTTCCAACTGCAGTGTGTTTTTAGGGTTCAGGAGTCACAGCAAACACCTTTCGATCCTCTTTGAATTTTCAGTTCTGTCTTCAGCACTGTCTTCAGTGCTGATTCCCTTAGTTTTTGGAGAGAAAGGTTGTGTAACCTATGGAGTTAGCTTGGCTGTAATAATACTGTCTACCCAGTTTCAGAAACAGCTCTGGGAATGTCTAAAAATAGCCACGTCTTATTCCGTGAAATTTCTGGCCTGTTCTAGCTTGGTTTCCTTTAGAATGTCTGCTGGGACGGGATGTACTGACTGGTATCAGTCAAGGTCTGCATGATTTTATTCTGTTTTTTAGGGCAAACAAAGGGAAACGCTACATGAAGCGTATGAGGATTACACAAGGCACTCTGCAGAAATAAAAAGAAAATGCTCTATTGTGGATTGGATTATAAGGTTTATGGTCTAAGAGATGTGCTAGTGGCTGTCGTAAGAGAGCAAGAGCAAAGGAGGCGCTGCCAAAGCCTACAGCTCCCAGGGAGGGAATCCCAGCTCCCCTCCTGCACAGCTCTTGTCATCAGACTGCAGTTTTAATTAATTTCTGTTGAGGTTCAGTGTCTAGGTTGGCATGCTAAGGTAGGTAGGTCATGGCATTATAGCCTGTGTATGAAACACATTGCAGACTGGCGTGGGTTTTACTGCCATTCTAATTTCCAACCAACACCAGTTGTTGTGGGGTCGCAGTCGACAGCGTATTGCAGAGTTGGTTCAACCAGTGTCTTTCCCAAGCATGATGAACACTCAGTAAGTTTTAAAACTGGAGAGTTTCCAAAGCAGAGATGTGTCGCCCCCCAGGCAAAATACCCACTTGTATAATACCCTGAAAGAGATCACCCCCGAGTGCTTGAAACTGGGGCTTTAACCCAGTGTCTGCAGACAGAAGGGGCCAAATTTGATCGAGTCAGCAGCAGGAGTCAAGCTAACCCGTGGAGAATCACAATCTGCCCAGAATTAATTCAGCTTAAGTTTTTTCCCCTGGATTTTTATAGTAATACCAGCAGAATGTTGCAGCATTTGGACAGTTATAAAACAGAAATGCTACAGCTTGAAAAATACTTTAGCCTGCTACTGAGATTAAAGCAAGCCCTAGATAGCTATATAACTGTCAGACAAATCAAAGTGTGGCACGGTGTGCTGCAAGGGAAGATATACTGTGGCTGTTTAACAAACTCCAAATACTGCCTCACAGTTTCCAGGGTGGTTGCACAGGACCCTTCAGGAGGGAAGACAGATAACGACCAGATGTCCGAGAGCCATGAAGATGTACTGTCCGGTGAGCTTCTTGCCGACACGGATTATGACTCTTTGCAGGGATCCACAGGTTCGTCTCTTCACTTCAGCGATAAAGACAGGAAAAAAACTGAGGTGCAAATGAGAAATATAAACTGAGAGCATTATTGATTGGGAAAACGCAGTCCCCATGCTGCATGAGTCATGTAATCCACAATGCTTTTCAAGCTTAATTTGGGAGAAGCAGAGAGGCATGGAGGATGGTTTTAATTTCCAAGCAGTGCTTTTTGACCACTCATGCTTTTGAAAAGTAAAAATAATATCTTGGCTCAGAAATGACTGTGAAGCAGAGGTATTCTGCTCTTGGCCCGTTGCCTGCTCACCCTCTTGAAGCGGAGCTTATGTATTGTGATGGAAACATAACAGCTTACTCTGCCAAGGAACAGGTCATTCCTACCGGAGCCTGTGAACGAGGAGTTATTGCTGCAAGTAGAAAAGTTGAACCAAATGGGATCAAAGAGGTTGAATTCTGGATAAATTTGCGATTTGGGGTTACACCTGAATTTTTTTTAAAAGGAAAAAGCTTTTGACTCGCTTTGGGGTTCCTGTCCTGGTGAAAGCATCCTGAAAATGCTAATTGAAACAGAGATTAAGCCTAATTTTTGAGGCCAAATGCACTTCTTCAGAGGTTCTTTGCTAGTGTTTTAACCATCAGCCTGTATATTCTGAGCATGTTCTCACACAAGCCTTCCATTCCACTCGTGTAAAACTTTTGACTTTAATAAATTCATTCCCAATTTATTCTCATAGAAATAAGATTGCACTGAAGTTCACAAGCCAGATTTAATCTCAGGTATGGCCCCAGAATACTGTAACAACAGTGTAGAAAATTGCCACTTTTCCTGTAGTTCGTTCAGGATCTTGGTCAAATTCTAGATCAGGCAACTGATATCCTTACTTTTCATTTTCATACAAATATTTATATCTTCATTTTCATACAAATAGGTCGTATCGGGGAGCCACAAGATGTTGGGTTGCATGGGCAGGCTGCATGTCACATACTTAAACTTTATGCGTAAGAAGACAACTGGAGAACCTAGGTTACTAAATTTTGCACAGTTGCAAATGTCCTCTAAAAGGTTGTGAGCACCCCTTTCAGAAAGACGGACAAGCCTAGTGGAAGTCATCAAGCGATGGAGCATCTACTGTACCAGGGAGGAAGTTGCTCCAGCAGTTTGTTAGTGGAAGCAATGATTGTAACAATGATTATTTTCTGACTATTCACATTTATTTGTGAAGTATGGATCAAATTGGCTCCTGATGGAAGTCGGTTGGCTTTTTTAGAGGTATAGCTACATACTGTCTGATGTTGTGTACTCTGATTCACAGGTCCAAGAGGGCACATTTGCTTTCTGGACCTGTGAATGCTTTACATTCTTTAGCACCAGTATATGAGAGATACTGGAAACTAGAACTGTAGGTTTCCCTACTGAGAGACTGCCTAAATATCAAAACTCTGTTATATGTTATAGAAAATGAAATAAATCAGTTGACACTGGATTAAGTTTTGCATCTTATAAACAACTTTTTAATCAGAATTACAATTTTAATGAGTTTATATATATATATTTTATGTATTTTGCTACTGAGAGCAAAAGAAGTTTTATTTTGAAGTTTATAACGATTAGTTCTGATGATAGTGTGTTTGTACCAAGGAAAAGGAGCTACAATCACTAGTTTTAGCCCCAATAAAAAAGATAAGCTTCTCTCAGCCTGAATCTAAAAATATAAAGATATCAGGACTGAAGTTGCAGAGTGAAGGAGGTAAAGTGTGTAAATACGTGGAAAAGCAAAACAAGTGTAGAAAAAGAGATACATCAGCTAGTAAACCAATTAATCAGTTAGTAAAAATACAAAGATTAGCAAAAGAAATAGGAAGTAGGCAGGAAAGAAGGGGATTTATACATAGAGAAGCTGGAAGTGTAAGAAATGCTAAAAATAACTGCAGAAATATTCAGTGAGGGGAATTTTATTGGAGAAAATGAAAACATTTACATAAGGGGATGATTATTTCTCTTAAGGGAGAAAAGATCAAGCATTAAAAACAAGCACACTGACTAATGCTCTGTCCTGCATACTGAGGTTTGGTAGGTTGTAATCACAGCCCCCATATTTTCTGTGTCTCCACAGTGGCGGAAGAACTGTAAAATCCCCAATGAGCTGCAGCATCTCTTATAAATGGGAAAAGGCGGCGAGGCTAGAAAGCAAAGGCACTATTTTGGTTTCGTTTTGTCAGGCCGGTGCAGGTGATGCCGCAGTCTTTGGAAAACCGACTGATAGCCCTGGCCTCCGCTGCTGGAGTGGGAGCGCTCAGGTGGTTGGGTCTCCAGCTCCCGATGGAGAATACTTGTGGATGAGAGTTGGAGCCTGGCTAGAGCAAGACAGGCTTGGTCGTAGCTCTGCTGTAAGGTATCTTTCTTTGTCCATGTTCAGCTCTTGCCTTAAAGCCATAATGCCCTTCTGTTGACTTTCATGGGGTTGGGGTTTACCTTGAAGAACCCAGGGCACAACCTTGAAGGCACGTGCAGGGAGAGAGGGCGAGTTGGGCACTGTCCAAGGGCCAGTCCCCGTGGCTGGCTGTGGACACCTACTGGCAACAGTTCAGCCTCTTGAGTTAAGACATCAGTACAGGAGGATTTCTCTATTACTTCAGTTATACTGGAATCAAAGTACCTGTAGTATGGAAAGATGCCCAAGATACCTTGGTGTACAGGGCTGTGCTGTGTAGCCCTAGTGTCAGCTCAGGAATTATTTACTCCATCCTATAAAGCAGGGAATATTGATACAATCAGGGAAAGGTGGACTATTGATTTTGTATGGTACAGCTGTTTCTATGATTTTGAGTGGATTTTGGTCTGTGTAAAGGACCACGTAACATAAAAATGTTACATGTAGACTGCTGAGCCTCCATGACTGAACGGTAGCACCCAAGACTTTACATGGTTGGTTGTACTTATGTACACAATAGTCTGCTCATACCTAAAATACATGAACAAATGTGCCTGTGTTAGATATAAGCAGATTATTGTGTAGATAAGCCTTCTTTACTGAGGACTCTCGACATGACTGTAGAAGGAGGAACCTTCCTATGCAGACCCAGGTTCGGACCTCAGCTGTACCTCCGGTACGGCTGTGGATGATGCTTGCCGAATGTTTTTTTCAGTAGCACTGAAGTAATAACAAAGCTGGACGATATCTGAATTACCTCCCCTGAAATCCAGGGAGTTATTCTGCAGTTGATGCTGAGATTTATACCCGTTAAAGTCAATTGGTTGTTTAGTTGTAATTGAGGGATATTTAGCGAGAACCACAGAAGTTTGGCCTGTGGGATTGGTAACTGCAGGAGTACTTTGAAGCATTAAGAGGAGAGGAAGGTGATGGAAAATGTGAGCCTGGCGAATACATACAGGGCAAGTTCTGCCTGTGTATCCTGAAGAAATGAGAAACCATGAGAATGTATCCTTGAGCAAGGACTATAGATTTCAGTCCTGTCTAGGTATAAAACAGCTTAAGGAATGCCATGAACTTCACCGAAGGGCAATGATTTGGGGAATCTACTTTAAAAAAAGTATAAAGTGCTATAAAACTTGCTTTGTTTCAAGAGAGAGCTGTGGAAATAGAACAAGATTCACAAGTAATTCATCTCAAGCTGTAGACTGGTGTGTAGGTCTCTGCAGCAAGAACATTAATATCTGTTAAATTCTCCAAATTAGCTTAAACATTCCAAAGAAAGGATGTAATTCTCTGTTGTATAGGGAAGGAATTCACCCTTCCCCCAGTCTTTCTGCTTCCCAGGGACTCGAAAGAAACACTAATATCAAGTCAACCTTTTTTTTTTCCCCTTTAGTAATCGGGTCCAGATTGGTAGTGACTGAAACATGGTCCCGTCAGAGGAGTTTTGCGTGATGGATCGGAAAGGACTGGTTGCCGTCGGGTTGGTGGGCACTGAACGTCCAACTCAAGCTAGCAGCTCACTCACAGTCTTAACAGAGATTTGAATTTAAATTCACATTGTGGTTCTCAGGTTTGTGGCACGGTATCTGCCTCTTACTGAGGCAAAACTTGTGAGCTGCTTGTACTTACAAATAAGTAGAGATGCATTACTACGCTGAGTAATATTTATTAATCTGTCATGGCTCCTTTCACTCATATTAAGAAGGTACTGCCAGGCTTAATTAGGTTTGGGGAAGATTTTAGCTTTTTTGACCAAGTGTCTGTTGGAAGATGAAGCAGGGAAACAGACTGTGTCTGTAGCAAAGCAGAGTGAGGAATGGGGAGGAGAAGCACCAGGAGGAGGTGGTTCAGGATTCACAAAATGAGTGGAATAAACAGATTTCAAACCTGTCCAGTGTACCTGGCCTCGCATTCAGCCCCTTAGATGGTCAGCGGTGCCATCTTGTGTTAAGTGAGTGGTATTTTTGGGAAAAGATGGATACAGACGCTTAAAACGTCTGGGGAAAGAGGGTTGGCAG
>NW_009218588.1:57202-86147 GCF_000690835.1 Fulmarus glacialis
TCCTGGTGTGAAGTGAGAAGAGCAGTGAAGCCCATAGGTCTCTGAGACAGAAAGGCAGAGGATCACCAGTTGTGAGAAGAAGAACAAAACAAA
This sequence comes from Fulmarus glacialis, assembly GCF_000690835.1. Classification (NCBI taxonomy): domain Eukaryota; kingdom Metazoa; phylum Chordata; class Aves; order Procellariiformes; family Procellariidae; genus Fulmarus; species Fulmarus glacialis. The sequence goes on from NW_009218588.1 coordinate 57,296, forward strand.
AAAGCCCTTGCAATTCAGACACAACTTACGCACAAGAAAGTTTAGCAGTAGATTTTTCATTCAAATCGTGAATTTTTCCATCCTGTTACAAATAGCAACAGTGCATGTGATGGATGCACATGGGCTTGTCTGAAAATAATCATATAGTGATGATTTTGCTGATGCATCTTCTTCCAGTGCTTGGCAGAGAAGCAGGAAGAAACCCAATTAAAGCAGATGTAGTCTTTGCACTTTCCGACATCTCACACTAAGGAAGTTTGTGTAGTGTGTCCAATGCTGCTTCTAGGGCTGAAGTCAACTGTGAGGTTATGGCTGTTTGCCGCATTGCACGAGGACTGGCATGGTTGCTAGTATGCTTAACTATCACCACGTCAGAGCCTTGTCAGAGCAGGCTGAGCAGTGGGGAGCATCTTAGTCCTTCTGTGTCCTTTATTTCAGAATCCTGAGACCTTTTCTCCAAGGTGCTGGTATAGCTGCAACTCGCAGATTTCATTGCTGATGAATTTTTATGTCCTCAGCAATGGGATTTTGTATACCTAGCCCTTCTAGAAGTCAGACTGCTAATTTGCATCCATACAGCACTCAGACCAGCCCATGGCAAGGAAAATCCTATGTCTTCTTGGAGATTTATCAATTCTCCATGCCAGTGTAACATTTCCCTGCTTTATACCCATAATGTAGTGCTCCTTTAAAATTCTTTTTTGCATGCATTCTTTATTGAAATATTTGTACATATGTATCTCCTCTGCACGAGCTCCCACAGTTATTTTGCATTCAGAAGTTTATGTGAAGAGCAATGTCCCTGTGCCTAGCAGCCACCCTTTCCGAGCTCACCTATACCTGGAATGTCCTGTGCAGATTGTCTTAGTACGGATGATTCATGATCCGACCCCCGTGCACTCAGCAAATCCGTCAGCGATTCTCTGATGACCTTGTACAGCACCTGGGGAGGTGGGAAGAGGACGTTTCGGGGTCCCAGGAGGAGGCCGGTGAGAGGTGGTGCACACGCAGCCACATGCTTGCTGCTCGCACCGCCCTGCAAACAGATGGAGAACAGAAATTAAGTCATCAAATCTATGCTTCCCCCCGCCCCGCCGTGGAAAAGCTCATTTTGTATATGAAAGCTGCCAGAACATCTTTGTGTCCTCCAAAGAGTCATTTCCCATGACTAGTGGGATAGCTTATTGCTAGACCTGTATCTGCGTGCTGCCTGTACTCAAAGCAGAGAAGCATGACATAGAAGATAAATGGAGAGCTGGGGTCAAAGACGTTCTTAGTTGCACTTTCAGCACAGTATTCTTCATGCTGTGCTTTTAATGACCCTTTTTTGGTGAGAAAAATAGTAGGTAGTAGGTAATTTGGTGGTGTGTTTATTACTGAAAATGGTCCTTTACTGACTTTCTACTTAGTAGTACTGCAGTAGCATCTAGGGGCCCCAGCTGGGTTGAAAGCTCTGTCATGGGAAGAGACTGAAAATCGATCCCCACTCCAAGTGTTGAACTGGACAGCTAGCGAGAAGGCGGCACTATCCATCACTGTTTCAGAGGCGATGAGCTGAGGTACGAAGACAGGGCTGAGGTCTTTGCAACCAACGGGCGACTTCCTCGCACAGCTCTCTTCAATTTCTAAAGAATCTTAAATGAGTCGTCCAAAATTTTTAGATTTTTGGTTTTCTAGCACAAACACTGATTTTTCAAGGAAAGCTAACACACAGGGAAAAATACAATGGAAAAGAAAATTGGATTTTCTATTATGGGAAAATCTTTAGCGGAAGTGGTTTGACCATCAAAGGTTGTTTTGAGGCATTTTGGGTTTTTAATAACCAAACAATTTTCAGCGGAACCAAAGTGTTTTTGTTGCTGTAGCTGTTGACCAAGTTAGAACTGCTTAGCTGGACAACTTTAACTAGGTCGACCTGCAATTAGTGTTAGGGGTCTTTTGACCTCAAACGGAGATTTCAAAGCTGTCGGCCAATTCCCGTAATAACGTTCAGCCTGGCAGCTTCCCTAAGGCAAACCAACTCAGCCAGTCTTCAGCATGTGAGGTTTCTGCACCGAGGTCTGACTTCAGGCAGATTAATTCATGCATAAATGTCTGTGCACTCAAGCCTGACTTCAGCGCATGAAGAACTTTGTGGAATAAAACCTTGGGGAACACATCTGACCTTCACATAGCCAAGTCAGTCCCTGGGAAATCTGGAAAACACAGGGCCCTGCAGATGACTAGGGGTTTTTGCTTAAGTGGTGTTCTGGCAATCAAAGTTTATAACTGTACAGGGAAGGCAGTTTAGGCCATAGAAGAGGTGGAAAAATCCCTAAAAGGTGCTAGAGGATCTATGGGATTAACGTTTCTGAGTGGGGAGGATTATACTGTATGCAGAAGTTTCTCTAGATACAAATACCAAGCTGGAAAACAAATACATTGGTAGGACTAGCCTCCTGGGGAGACCAGCAGAATGGGATGCAGACAATGAGTAAAAAGAAGTAAAGAGGTAATTAAAGCAAATAATGTTGCAATAATAGAGGAGTGCTGCTGCTACCATATAAATGGTGGACTTCTGTGAATGACTGTTTTTGGAAAAGAAGAGGGGTTTACTGCTAGCCAAGCAACTGTATCCGTTTATTCTCCCCAAATCATAGACATGAAAAGTTTTATTTGCTATGGCACATTTAATGTAATTCAAACCAAAATGTTAATTTTGGGGTGCATGAAAGTAAATACTTACAGTGTAAGGGATCCACTAAGAGACACCGTCATATTGTAGACACACAGACCTTTGCATAAAATGGCAGAGCATCTTCCTCCAGCCTCCTTGGCAGAAGATGCTGGAGGCACACCCATTGGCAGAGCGGTCTGCAGTTAACTTCTGCCCACATACCTGGGGGACTAAACAAAAGTATTAGTAGAACTAAAACACTAGGTTTCCAGTTTACACATAGTTCAGTTTCTACCTCATGCCCCCGATGAGCTCTTCAGGAAAGAGTAATTCCAGTTCAGTGCTATTTATCCCTCCCACTTGGAGCAGCATGGCAAACCTCCAGCTTTTCTCTGCTGTCCCCGGAGGGATCTGCTCTCCCCGGGCCAGGTGCCAGGCGCTGGCCGGGGGCCCGACTGTGATTAGGGTATCGCTACAGCAGCATCTCTTCCCAAACACAAACACACCTCTGGGGAATGCCCGATTCAGCTGCAATAGCCACAGCGGAGATGGTATTTGAGTAACGTCACTTTGGCTGCTGGCCATTTCAGCAGATGATTTATTATTTTCTGTACGAATCTGCCTTTAAAGCTTCTCATATAGTGTTACGGATGATATCATTCAGTGTTAAGTACTTACACGATCCGTTTCAACCTTTGAATGTATGCAGAGATACGGTCTTGGCAAAAATAATACTCAGGTCCTCTCTGTTTATTGGTAAGGATGTGTATCTTGTACCTCTCCCTTGTTGGGTTACAAAAGTAGAATTTGAAGTTATTATAATGTGTTCTCCTTTTCTTTTTCTGACTGTATCTGGGAGTGGCAATCCAGCCCTTTTTATGTTTTATCGTATGCTGTAGGTGATTGCGAGTACTGTGGAAGTATAAATGATGAGTATTGGAGACCCTTGCGTGAATGTCTTGATGGTACACAGGGAAGCCACCCTTCCCTCAGGCAAGTGGGCACCTAGTAGGAGGAGGGTGGCCAAAGAAGCTCAGGCAATGAGGCAGGCACAGGAGAGACGTGATTTTCCGCTCCTGAAGCTCAGAGGTGAATTACTAACCTGGAAAGCAAGGATGAGAAATTGTCTGTCAGAAAACGTGCCTTGGAGCCTTTTGGGATTACTCTGGGTGATGTAGTTGAGATCTCCTCCCCTCCTTGGGGTTGTACTGGGCTGTGCCAGGTTTTGCATTAAGACATTCTATAGCTCTCACTGATTATTAATGCAAAAAAGATCAAATACGCCAACCTGAGAGTGGAAGTTATTCCTATGTTGGCATGTCTTCCTCTCTATTAATAGCTTGGGATCCGAGCAAAAGTTTTATTTTCACTTGAGTGTAGTGCTTGCAGCAGTTGGAGGTCTCAGAGCTGAAGTTTGTGTGTGTGCTTACCTCTACCTTCCTTGCAAGGCCCATGGATATGGATGGTCACAGTGGACCTCGCCACCCACCACCGTGTGTGCCGTCGTGACAAGCCCACATTCCTCGGGGTGCTGTGGGAGCAAGGTCCAGGAGAATGGGGAGCAAGATGCCGCGTGAGCACGCGTGCTTTGCTGTGTAGCAGGTCTGGTGTCTCTTCATGTCAATGTGCGTCTTCCAGTGACAACGTGCGTCTTCCACTGATGCTAGGTGGAAGAAAAAATGATTCCTCAGCCTAGTGCAGCATGGGAAGAGAAACATTTAAAGTATGCTGCAGGATCTAATCTTGCACCTTGCAGTGTGTCTTCTGATCCCATTATGCCTATGTAAAGTATTACCTGGTCACAATTCTTTACTGACTTATGCTTGTGGAAGGGGTTCACAGCCCTTTTGTTGAGAACGAAGGGTTAGGTCTGCAGTGATTAAACAACTAGAAGGAAAAAGTTTTCATTATACGAAGACACAGTGGTCAATACAGTAACAAAACCAGATGTGCAGTCTGGGGTGTGTAGAGTAGAGTTAACTTGTTTTTTGACAGGAGAACAAGGACTTAAAGAGTAAGTGGTTTGCAGATAGGTGTCTGGAGAAAATCTGGAGCACCGGTATTCTCTTGGATGCTCCAATTATGCATTCCTACTGAGGAACTGAGAAATTAGGCTGAGCCTGCCCATGTAGCTTACCTTAGTTTGCACAGTATGGATTTGCTAATGAAGGGAAGTTACAATGTCCGTTACTTATGCAAGGTTCCAGGAAAGATTAATGGCTGTATATCCAACTCTTCTCATGGCCCATTAATCTTCACTGCAATTAATGAGTCTTTATTGATTCTGTCAGGTCAGGTAATTTCCATTTCTTTCATTGAGGCGTCTTAAGTACATCCTTATCTACATTTTTTTTTCAGTTACCTCTTCACGTGTTTGACCAGCTCTGGAATAAGGAAGATGGGCCAGAGCTGTTGTTGATGGATTCACTGATCAGAACCTGGGGTGAGCAGTTTTGTCACATTTAGCCGGTGGAAATACAATCCAACAGAAACATGCATTTTTTTCCCTGCATTGCCACCTTGAAATGACTCAGCAGAGGTTCCCCTCAGTACTGGTACTGGCACAAGGACAGGGGCATGAGCAGAAATCTAGAGAGCAGAAATATCTGTGAATCCCTCTACAGAACAGAGGCCAGAGGTAGATTCATGACTTCATTGAAAATATTGGGCTGGTAAATGGGTGTAGCTATCATTTTTTTTATTAGTCTGGCAAAAGGAACTCAGATACAGTGATTATTTTTTTCTTTTTTTTTTTTATTTTGCTAAGTAGTTTGCATGAAAGCTGTTGGCAAAAACCTTCCTGCCTCAGTGACTTTCAGAGCCCACTTAGGGATTCAGATTCTCTTATCATTGTCTCCATTTCTCTTAACTACCAATTTACTCAATGTTGTGATCAGCATACAGGCAGTAACCAACAGATTACCACACACAGGAAAATTAACAGATCAGTGTGCCTACTCCTACAAAACCATTCAGTGTATATTCAGTGAATTGCCCGTGATGCACAGCCAGACCTCAAGGTAGCACTCTGATTGCTGTAAGAGCACTTGTGGTGCTCACCTCATCAAATGGGGACATTTCTTCAGGGAGATGGATCGTACCTGCGAGTCGCTCATCCATAAAAGAAAGGAAAAAACGGAAAATACCAACCAAAAAACTCCGTCCCTGAAATTGTTTCCTCCTAAAGCCTGACTTTCTCTTGGCCTGTGAATAAATCTGCGAGTCCATCACGTTTATCAGCATGTACAAATTTCCCATTGAATGGAAGCAGGCCGTATCAGAATAATGAATGTAAAAGCTAATGGTAGATCTCTACAGCTCTCACAATAATTGCCTGTTATAATACAGCCATCAAAATACAACAGTCTTACATGCAAATCTCAGACTGGACTATTTCATTTCGTGCACCAGACGTTCTCATGGCAAATATTTTTTGAAAACAAATGATCACTGTGCATCAGGAATAAGAAACAAAGCAACAGCTCTAACACATACCAATAATTTAAAAGAATTTAGTCATTACAATTCATAACTAATTTGTATATTAAAAAATCAGTTAGCGTAATGAAGGGTACTGTATTTCAGAGTATCACCTTCTCCGTATGTCAGTATGGTATCTAGAAGCTCTTTTTCCTCCCACGTCCTTCTGTGTTGCATCTCTCTAGAGGAGGCTCTACCCCATCTTTTTTTAGACCAGAGGCTGTTATGGGAAGGAGGAGTATTTGGGGACCTTCAAACCAGAGCGGAGGGAGAAGCAGCTGGTTAAGGTAACACAACCCTATGGAAAGTTGTGCAGCTTAAAACCATGTGAAGAGCTGACCTGAGAAATTGGTAAGAAACAGTCCTGTATCATTACAGACATTGGATGATCTAGTGACTTATTCCCATTCTGAGCCCAGTTTCTGGAAAATTGCCCTTTAATCAATCAAAAATCACAAATTGATGATCTCATGAGTCACAAGAAGAGAAGAAGGTGTATTTGTAGCAGAACTGGCTGAAGCTCATCTAATAAATGATGAGCATTTGACAGGCATGATTGAAGCACACTAAACGGCAAATTTTAAATCTCTCACAAAGGCTGTCATCTTAGGGACAGCATTGTTCAAAACAGCTGGCAAAAAAAGCTGCAAAAAATCTGCCTAGAAACCACTAGTTATTCTCATCTCTGCAGGCGATGAGGAAGAGCATTGCATTTTCTGTTTGGTAAACTGTGCTAACAAATAATATTATCTCTGAAATAGCAAACTGAGCATGTGCCATCCCTTTGAAGGGATGTCCCTTGAAGGACACATGTTGAAATGCAAGGCGATTCGTTCCAGATAATCTAGCACGTTGGTTGATGTGAATACCTTCAATTTGTCATAGGAACTTGCTGGTAGGGTGACTTTGAGATTTAAAAAAAAACAGAAACAAGAGAAGCTCCACAATTGTTCCGGTGAAATTAAAACTGTCCCCAATGTCTGTGCACTTTGTTTAATTGATCATGGGAGGTGTGGAATGCACCAGTGCCTGCAGTTCAACTCATCTGCAAAACTATGCCAGGCAACAGCAGATGAAAGCAGAAGCACACAGTGCTTATTTTTGAAAAGCAATTACTCACAACAAATCACAAACGCACCTGACATTCCACATAGCTTAGGAGGCGATTTGATAGACAGAAACATCTGTAATTCAATCATAATCTTGTGGGGTGGGTGTGTGGCAGGTGATGAAGGTGGTATGGTTTATGGCAGTTTCTGTAGGGTACCTCAGTCTGGGGGAGGTGGGGAACCGTGGCAGTGACAGTGCAGTAGCACAGGCTTCTGCATGTGTTAACAGGGGTCTTGGAAGGTTGGTTTGCTTGTGAATGTTAAATGTCTGTGGTTTTGTGACCACGCTGCAATTGTTATTCATGCTTATCTATGCCAGTACGTGATATCATATCTTTATTTTGCTGTATCACTTTATCTATAGCATTATATCTGTTAGAAATCCTGGATCGTGTAGCCTGGTAGGCAGGTGTAGCCTGTTTAAAATAGGCTGTCGCTGGACTGACAGAAGCATCACTAACAGCCTCTTCCCTCCATCCCTCTGAGCACTGTGAAAATGAGGCATGGACATCTTCATTACTAATTCATGGCCACTACAGTAGGGAAGCTGAACATGCCTTCACGTGGCTTTACAGTATGGAAAATTATTCTCTCTTCCTCCATTCCTCTGTCATTCTCCTGCCTGGATCATCAAAAGAAGCACCAGAGTGAAACCTCTGAGAATGTGGCCGGGAACGGTGCGTGCTTCACTGCGACTCTGAAGCCAAGGGAGTTCGCTGTGCTGCAGACCCCTGCGGCTGACAGAGTTTTGCCCTCCATTTCTACGTGCATGTAGTAGGGGATGGGAGGTGAGTGGGAAGCAGGGCAGATGGATAGAAAGAAATGTCTAATTCTAGTGCCAGTCTTTGTAGAGCAAAGTCTGTTTAGCTGTAGAGAAGAGCATTGGGCAGGGCAGAAATTGGTCTGAACCCTGCAAACGGTTCATTATGTGTTCTTGCCGTGGGCAGGGGTACCCTCGTCATCCTCCTGCTTGGAGGTGGGCATTACTGTGGAGGAGCCGTCCCTGTCCTCATCAGAGCCAAGGAGCAGAAGTAGCTGTGGATGCCAGAAGCCTCTGTTTCTTGTTCCAAATAGCAATGGGCTGCAAAAGTTAACTTGAAAAAAATCCATCTCCATCCTAGAAACATGTACACATCTGGACGAGTAGTTATAAAGATTAATGTAATGCGCAGGGTCAGAATTCCCACTGACATTTACTCAGTTTGTCCAAACAAGTTAGTGGAAACCTCCTGTGAATATGAACTGCGCTCTGCAGTGCTGCACAGGCATTTAACATCTTGGATGCCAGTTTCCTTGCAGACACATCTGTAAGACTTAGTCTTTAAGTGCTGTAAAATATAATACTGGGAGCAAAAAATCATAGAGACAATGTGTAAGTTTTAAGACTTAAGTACAGAAAAATAGGGAATAGTGAAGTTATCCTTATCTTGTGACCATACTTGGACCTAAAATCAGTCCTAATACAGCCAGGTTTTCAAGGAAGATGGGAAATGCAGGTCAGCCAGACTTGAGCAAAACATTTTTCTGCATTAATGATCGATGCATAAAATAATGCTGAGATGCAACAGTAGCTATGTAAGATTTGCAGAAACGATATAGCCACTTAAAGCATGGGCATTGACTATGTTAATCTAGCACAAAGGACTGGTGCCTGATGCTGAATGGTAACCGTTCTGCCCGAAAGCTGGCCATACTTCAGTTTAGACACTCGCTAAGGTGCTCTTGGATCCTTTGGGATGATGAACGTTATATAAAAACAAGCTATTTTTTGGGTCCTATGAGCAAGTAACATGTGCATTGATCTCAGCATGCAGGTTTGGACACAGCTGCCATAAGGATATTATTTGAATTTGGAAACCGTTATATTTGCTATACTATAAAATCAAGAAAAATGCTTTATTTAGCATCTAACTCCTGCCCAGTCCTTCCCAGCTTTGAGAATATTGTTACCATTACAACAGTACAAGCTGCGTAACGCAGACTTTAAGTCAGTGTAAAGGTGCTATGGATTAATGTGCTTATTTCCATGTGGGAAGAAATTGTATTGTCAGAGAGCATCTTCCTACTGGTGTAATTCCAGGTACATTGCTGTTTTCAATAATATAATGATGATAATTGGTATTTTAAAATTGACAAGGTCACTATAAATGACTGCTACGTTTATTTGGCAGCCAGCTCAGCCATATGAAGGATTGACACAAAATAGGGCAAAAATATCATGTCCTGCTCCCAGGTCTGATAACAGCACGGATACCTCATTGAAATACAGTGCTGTTTAGTCAACTCCTTTGTCACAATATCTGTTAATTGTGTTCTCTAACCGTGTGTGCCACATAGCAGCATAAGACAGGGTCAAACCTGAATTGCATCGCCAAATTGTAAAATTCTTAAATTGCGGGTTTTGCTGTGATGAGTTAATCATGCAATTTGCTACTATTATTATTCCAACCTTTTTTTAATAGGATGTGTGCAGGTTCAGAGCGTGAAGGCCAGACGATTTCTTAATGTCTGTAAGAAATATAGGTCCCGGTTTACCAGTTGTTCTGGGAGCGTTGAATGCTGAATCTCAGACAGGAATGTTTAGGGAGCTTTTTCTCGGCATGGCGCAGAGCCGAGGGAAGATAACCTACCTTTTTCCATGTTCAGCATTTCCCACCCTGTGTGAACCTAAATCATGCCGATGTAACTATTGGCTCTGCAATGTTAACAAGAAGATAAGGCGGTAACAACTCATTTGTATCCCAAAATGATATAAACCAGGAGCAGATCTCACCATTTGTAGGTGGCCCCTGATCAGAGGGGGACTCGAGGTGAGAATATCTGTACAACTCTAACCCGGCAATCAGCAGTGATTAATAATAGTAAATCCTGCAAACCATATAAGGATGGCATTGAGTATGGTCCTGGGTATGAACACTAGGCATTTAATTTACAGTGTTTCTAATACATCTCTGAAATTAAATTACTTCCCACTCTCTGTCTAAGAAATCAACATGCATTTTTATATTTTTTGCACTTTTATGTTCAGGAGGGGAAGTGAGTACCCTATTCTTGTAAGTGGAGATTACTTCATCCATAGCATTTTGGCTAGTAAAAATAGATTTATTCTATTTTTGCATGTTAATTTGATTCAGTGCTGAAATCATTGAAGCAAATGCAGCAGCCCCAGTTACATTCAGTTTAGAATCATATTCTGAATGATGATGAAAGAGAAGAAATGTGTTACACTACACTAAATAAAAGGAGGCGTAGTGTAAGTGTATTGAACACTGAGTTTGCTCGTTTGATTTGTAAGCATATGAAATAGCCTGCCAGTTTCTTCAACCAAGTACATAAATTACTTAAATCTTGGTTATGTGTTCTCTGTGGTTGCTGTTATCATTGGAAGCAGTTTATCAGACTTCAGTCCCCATGGTACTTCAGAAAGTTGTAGGAATGCAAAGCTATCTGAAGGTCATTCGCAATCTTAGCTCCAGAAATTACTAGCTGCTGTCAGCTATTATAATAGTGTTGATATGTATCGTAATAGTTCTACAGCGAAATGGGAGATGTATTGGGGGTATTCTGAAACAGAAGCAAAAAGTGTGGTTTTCATGCATAAGCAGAAAGACATTTCACTGTCAGCTCTGAACGCGATCCCTCTACTACAATGAGATGCAATGACTCCTTAATGATGGAGACTGCTGACAGTAAGACAGGCACTTGAAAATTTGTCTTCACCAGGATTTCATAGGCAACTGGCAGATGTCCAGAGGTGTTCTGCTAGGGCCACAGAGTAGGCACATTGAAATAGCCGTGAGTTTATGCCAGTTGACTACGTGGCAGTGGAACAAGATTCCTCAGAGAGGCTGTTCAGCTTCCACCCTTGGGAGATTTTCAAGACGAGACCGGTTAAAGCTCTGAGCAAGCTGGTCTGATCTCATAGCTGACCTGCTTTGAGCAGGAGGTTGGACTAGAGGACCTCTTGAGGTCCCTTCCAACCTGAATTGTCCTGTGATGATCTCCTGAGTAGGCTCTGCTTTAAAATGGAAGGATTGGTTGACCTTTGAGTCAACACAAAGTTACTTGTACTCACATCAGAGGAGTTCATCCTGGGTATACATCCATGTCATGGGTATTTTATAGTTACGCCAAAGTAAACCCTAACTTACCTTTCATTTAAAGTGCTGAAGTCCCAGCTTGGGGGACGGGTCTCAGCCCTTGTAGGGACAGTGTGTTTCCATGTCATTGGAATTGGGTTGTCCCAGTAGCAGAGGGGATAGCTTAGGTCTGCTTACCTCCAGCCACTCTGCTTTGTAAGCTGCACTCAGCAATACGCACCTGCGGTTCACAGGTTCTCCAGTGAGAGACAAAAATGTTTAATTGTTGCCCTTTTCCATCACAAACTCTTTGAACTTAGTGTGTATTGACAGTAAATAGTTGAAAAGCAGAGAGCAGGTACCCATAAATTTGTATCTGTAGGGCACTTTTAAGTAGTCGTTAATAGCTGCAATGATTTTTGTCATTTAATTGTATTTTGTTACTTGGGATGTGGATGATAAGCTACAAATGCAACTTAGGACAGTTTCTGTGTGAATGAATGCATCCAGCTTGCTCCAAACTTGCTTTTTTGAAGTAGCTTACTAGGGAACACACTTCTTGATTCCAGTTGTATCCTGGACGGCAGTTGGAGGATTTCAGATCAGTTCCTAATTGCTGAAGGAATAGTTAAGTTCCTGAATGTGGTAATTAAAAGCGTGGTCTTGCACTGCTTGTTTGGTGGTGTTGAGAATAGTGTGTAATGGCCAGGGATTCTTGAGAATGGTCTTGAGAAATTCTAAATTAAATTTCTGATGGGTCAGGCTGTAGCTAAAACTGGTGACACATCCTTCGATCCAAAGTCTGGATTGCTTTGATGGAGAGGTTTTGGTAGGCTTTGAATCAGTTTGTTCTCCTAAAATTTTGTATTGTTTATTCTGTCAGACCTTAAACAATGTCTTAGCAATACCTTACTGCAAGAAACTCAAAAGGAAGATTGATGCTTGGCTTGGTTAAGGATGTCTCGTGTCCTGAGGCACTGCATTACACAGATCGCTGCATACGAGTGCCCCACGTTATCTGCAGGTGGTGGTGAAAGGGGGGAATCAAAACTACAATTAGTGCTGTAGGAACAGCTGGACCTCATAAGATCTGCAAAAGAAGATTCCTCTTAACTCAAATATATCCTTGGAGAGCCATATGTGCATAGCTGTGAGGATTTTGGAAATGATGTGGTGCAATGACAGGGAGATGACTGGTAAATATTAATTGGGAGAGTGGCCCATGCCAAGAAATTCCTTGCGATCATGTTACCTTCTCTTCATGCAAAATATTTACTGAGTTAGGGCAAAATACCGCAGTTTAATTTACCGTAACTATGTGGTCATTATACAATGACTTCAAGAGAAGACATAGCTGCCTGGCAGCCCTCTGGCATGCTGTTGTGTTGCCTCAGTGACAGTGAGGTGGTCAACACTTGTCACCTCTGGCTGAGGAGCTGCTTTAATTCAGATTTCTCCCTTTCGTTCCCCAATGTACTTTGATTTTGAAATTTAAAAACCTCCGTGTTGAAAACGTCCCTATTTTTAGTTTTCAAATGTCAAAATTCTGAATGCAGTTGAAAATACCAGTATTTGAAAATCTGTTAAGTACATCTAATTGAAACACATTCGACATCATCTATAGCTTATGTAGACTCTGATATTGATCAGTATCAGCACTTTTAGCAACTGTTCTGAATTTCTAGTCCTTTTTAAACTTCAAAATTTAAAACATGGTTAATAAACATGGTTAAATAGATGCACATCATAGTCACTAGAAGTTTCAAATTTGAGATGTTTGGCGCACCTAGGAAAATACTTGCCATTATTAAGTACCTTCAGATAAACCCAGAAGATTCCTCCATAAATACAAAAAGCCCCAGCTATGTCATTTGTAAAGTCCATGTCTTTTCCAAGATACAACAGCCAGTATGTGGTTTAAGCCCAAGAAATACGAAATCTGAGGTGGGTGCATAGGGGCCGTCCATGGAGCGTGGTGGTCACCCATGGGGCCTAGTGGTAGAGACCCAGCTGGGAGGAGTGCCACTCTCACGAGGTGGTCTAGAAACTGTTCAAGTTCTCCTTGATAATAACCTTAAGGATGGTAGCCTGATCCCTAGATCATGGTTTATCTAACAGTCCCTGAAAGTGTAAAAATACTTCCATTTAAAGTTAATTGGACAAATGATTTTAAAGTTGCAGATGAAATTTAGGATTAGAAGAAATACGAGAAAAGGGAAGACCCTGGAAAAATACCACTCATCTCCTCTTTTGTTAATGCTTCGTGTCCAGAGACTTACGGGGAAAACCTGCTCCCGTGCTGAAAGCACGGGCAATGTGTGTATTGAGTAATCACAAACTTGCACATCAGCATTACTTAACCTCTAGGCAACGTGCGGTCAGTTTTCATTTTCGCTCTTAAAATTGTTTCCATTTAACGCCCTTAAGCAGTTCTATGAATTACAGTGCAATAGAAAATGACCCTCAAATTGGCCAGCATGATTATTCAATCCAATCGCTCCCAGCTCAGCGTGGCAATGCGCTTTTAATGTGGCTGCCCATATGCCCCGCACATGCCTGCGCTCTGGCTCCCGGCAGGGTATGTTGTGATCCGCTGGCCTGTGCCAACTCACATATCTAAACGTTTTCATAAGGGGAACCCCTTTGTGTTAGTCATCTGGTTGTCAAACAAGACCTGGCTGCGATCCTGGACCTGGCACTAGATGAAATATGTGCACTTTAAACATTTCATACTTAAACTGATGGGAATGGGCAATTCCTCAGTACATTTTCTCAAGGTTTTTAAACAATAAATGTCAACCTAAGGGCAAAGCGAGACAGATTTCAGATTAAAGGGATGGGGTTTGCTTAACGTTTATAAATCCCTTAGTCCCAACCTCCTTCATGTTTCTTAAAACAACGAACAAGGAAAGGCTATGTCGGACGCAACGGGCACTTTTGTCAACACAACTTTTTCCTTTAGTAGTGTGACAGAAAGATTTCAAAAATAGATTTTTCTGATGGATTCATGACTTGGCATCCCAAAGAGAATCTAGTATTCTTCCAAGCGAAGCTAAAGGTTTGTGTTAGAAGACTAATAACGCCAGTCAAAAGAACCTTTCATCCCCAAGATAACTAAAATATTCCTTTGTTTATTTTTTGCCCTTAATTACTTTTCCTGTCTTGGTTTAATCTGTGGTGCTGAAGCTTGTCAACACTTAGTTTAGGATAGATGTCTTGGGAGCATGAATAAAAGCAATTTTCATGTAGTGTCTCCCTGTCATGACTGCTGCCTGAAGCCCGTTGACTTTTCTTTCAAAAGACCCCATTCTGTGCCCATACAAATGGAACAAAACTTAATTGGAGTCAGTAGTTTTATATTCCTTAATACCAGGGACGAGGCCTCCTTCTTTAAGCCTGGTGTTCTGTCACTTGCAATAGAAGCTTCTCATTTCTGTTGTGTCTCCCACTTTCCAAAGAAAAAAGGTCTCAGAAGGAATGATCATCTTGATTTTGACTTAGTAAAATTTTAAAACTATTTAAAATGTAAATTTTAGAGTTTACAGCTGAAGTGAGGAATCGTTCTGAGTAAGAAAATGAACCTTCTTTTGGAAAATGAGTTCTCGGAAACAAAAATCGCCCGTACTTTTTTTTTCCAAGTAAAGTGATTTCTTGAAACGTCCCGTGTATGCTTTCCATTGGTGTAAGCTGGCACTTCCACACAGGAGAGATGTTCTCAGAAGGCTTCCAAGAAGTAACAAACCACTGAGCCTTGCTTTACCATCTCTTGGACAGGGCTGTAGAGCCAGGTTCGCTCGGCCAGAGTGGGACTTTAAGGCTTTTGTTTTCTCATGCTTTGGTTTCTTCTCCTGTCCTTCACCTGTCTTGTCAGCTCGGGTGCATGCTCGTGGGCTTTTTTACCATATAGTTATCCCACTGCGGCAGCTAGCACAAGGAGCCCTGACTTACCCGTCATGCCTTCTTAGGTAACATCTTAACACAAATACTGTGTTTTAGGTTTTTTCCAGTGGAAACAGTGGTTATGCTATCGTGTTACCTGGGAGCATGGGTGATGGTCTCAGGCAACTTTGAAGCTTTTGGCCAGTTTCAGCCAGGTTTGTCAGAGAAGGAGACCGCTTTCTCTTGAGACCAGGTAGGACAAGACCCGGCCAGTGCCGCAGCTGTGGGAACATTAGAGCTTGCAGTCGTGGGCATTATTTTCTTGCAGAGAGACGGGAATCCATACAGAAAGAGATTGCCCCAGCTGCAAGAAAAACTTCGAGAAAGGTTCACAGTTACTGTGAAGTTAGAAGTGTGCAGCAAAGCAGGTGTCGTTGGTTTTAGCACTCACAAAGCCATGTGCCTGTCTCTTTGCGGGTTCCAAAACCACATAACAAACCCAGCAGGAAAGCAAGAAAATTACAATGGAAATCATGTAGTAATAATTAAATGTCTCTATTCCAGCATAGGGTGGATGTTGCCTTGTGGTCAGCGCTGCATGGCGTTGGCGTGGATGCCTGGGCACGTAGGTGAAGCAGTAGAGAGCAGAGATCGTCGGGCTGTGTCTGGGGGGAAACCGGGAGCACAGATCTGCACGAACCCCGAGGAACAACAGGGCTGTGGGCTGGGCTGGGAGGAGGGTTTCATACCACTGTGTCCCCGTCTTAGAAGTTTCTTGGTAACTTGCAGTGTGGATTTTTCACCTTCGTGCCACATACATTTTCTAAAATGACTGCTATAAGACTTCAGTTATGGAGAGCTCAGCTCAATATTACCAAATAATGCTCAAGTCAGTCACCAGTTTTTCAGGATTTATGTCCACATCTTTTCCTTGTTTTTTTTGTCTTTTCACTGATAGTGAATCATTTCTATTTACTGATGTTGATCGTAACCGCAAGAAGGTTTTTGTCCATTTGCAGGCAGTTTTAGACAGTAAACAAGTCAGTACCAGCAGCGAGACAGTACAACAGCAGGTCACAGGAACTGCAGTGTTGCTCCTGTATGTAGGCTGTGAAAGTTAAATGAATTTTTCAAAAGCCTAAATGATACAAAAGTCATATTCATCAGTATTAATGTAAGCCTGTCCTGGCTTAGAAGGTGCAATAGTGGCTCAGCGATGGCCTTTTGCTTTCTCCAGTACCTCCAGTTAACAGCATCTATAGATGTAATTGGACTTGCGTTATCATCATCCAACCATGAGCAGGTCCAAGCCTGGTTGCTAATTCATATACGCTGCTGAGCAGCCTTCCAAAGTGAGCACTGCTGGCAGCTGCTGTTCTGCTATTTGCGGCTAGAAAAACTGTGGAGAAATGGTTCTTCAAGTAATTACTTAGATGAACCCATTCAATCGGTTGGATCTGTTCTTTGATAACTCTCATTTAAAACTGATGTTTTATTCCCTCCCAGTAAGCTGGACGAGACCTGCTTACCTTCTGGTGGAACATCTGTCTAGCTGGCTCAAAGGGAGTAAAAGGGAATAGAGAATGTAATCACATCTTATTGAATGAGAGAAGAGTTCAAGATAATCTCTTCTACTGAGAGAGGGTATCTTATTTCTACACCACAATCTTTTTTTCTTCTTTGCCTGCTTTAGTGCCTGCTAATCAGGATGCTTTAAACCTAAGAAAGAGAAGACAGCAGGAGGTACAAGAGGGTAAAACTGAATTAAAGGCAAGAGAATGCAGTGGGCATACAGATAGTAAAACAGGCTACATGCCGAGCACATTAGAAGGGACACATCTGGAACAATGTCTGAGAGTAACAGAACTGTCTTTCCATACCTGTTTGCCTATTCCCCTGTTATTTTTCCCCGGTGTTGGGTGCAGCATGGTCTCCCCCACAAGGTTAAAGATCACAATAATGTTTTGTGTAGGTAGCAAAGTACTCCATGTATAAGATGTGGTACATAATTTTACTTACATAACAAAGAGATGTCATATTTTCTAACACATCAAAGAAAACTTGTCTACCGGCATCTGTTCTGGAGATGAAGTATTGGTACTTCAGCACTGCAGACTTTATTCTGTGGGTGAAGCGAAAGGATCTGTGTTTATGAGGACTGTGTGCGCAAAACACGCTTGTGCCTATATAGGATTGCAGACTGGCAGATTAAAACTACATATAGATACCTATAATTCTGGTCTGGTTCTCATATAGAAAGACCTGAAGAATATATCCCCAGTACTGTGGCTGCTACATGCCTTGCTGACCAGCAGTTCTTTACATCAACACGGTGAGAGAAAAAATAGGTATATGTGTATTTAAACCAAGACTTGAAAAAACAGCATTATAAAGCTAGCTCGTAAGTTATTTGGGCTGGAGGATCGGGGGAACGTGTCAGTATGCAGCAGTTCAGAAATTGCTGTAACTCTGTAGTTGCCTCGCTATTCAGCAATTTCACTGAAATACTTTCACTTGCAAATACAAGGACACCGATTTGTCCTCTTATTCCATGCAAATCTGTTGAGGGCAGTTGTCTGTGTTGCTGTAATCTACCTGCCTCTTCACACTTGAGCACAATCGTGAGTGTATCTGCCGAATGCAGATGGATGCAGCCACTGATGTGCTTACTTTGGCACTTCATTCGTGCAGCATACCTTGTGCTGGTGGTTTTGGTGATCTCAAGTGTGGGAAGGTACCTGTCAGGCAAACACTAGTAAACGTGTCCTCGTTCCATTAGTTTTTTGTTTCCCACTCCTCTCCACCTTAATACCCCTTTAGTTCACACTCACATCAATTGATGCCCACAGAAAGAGAAGGTAACTCCTGGAAACCCCATAAGATGCTTGTGCCAGGTGATGCATTTTTTAATGCACATGTAATCTATAACTAGATTTTTAATTTTTTTTTTTTTAAGCCCATTTGAGAGTAGTGTGGTGAGGACATTTTGCATTTGGGCAGTCAGAAGTTACTGTTTTAGACGCCTGCTGCAAGGGAAGACATCAGCACAAGCTGTTGCAAAGCTGTGCTTTCACTTCACAGGACTTCGTGGAGATACATTCTTGGGTCTGGTTCATGTGGACTCAGTTCTCTGACTTTCACTTTGAATTTGGGAATCAAAGGCATTTTAAAATTCTAGGTCAAACTCATTAAAAAACACAGAATCTCACCTGGTTTCAGCTCACTAAATCATGAGAAACAGTAAATCTCCTGCTCTGGTTTTGATACGAATCTATAAATCACGGGGTGGGTGTATTTGAAGCTTGGCCCAGAACCTCTCTGTCCAGAGTCAGCATTGCTCCAAAAGTTCATGACTTTTTTCTAAACAAGCTCACGGATATGTGGGGTGTCAGTGACATATGGAACATGTCAGATTTCTGGGGAGATTGCAAAGATAGCACCCAGCTTTCAGATTTGGGATTTTCCTAGCTTAAAGCCACATCTCTGAGACTGAGCCCACCTGCCTGATCAAAGAAAGACACACAATTTTAGGGGAAAAAACCAAAACCCAAACATCCCTTCCCTATTTCTCTGGTGTACCAGGGCAGCATGGGGAGGCCTCTCCCTGCTCCCCACCAGCTCCTCCCCGGAGGAATGTGGCTGCCCCTGGGCTTTCCCGGAATTCCCGCCTGCCTGCGGTTTCTTAACCAGTCCTGCAAAAATGTATTTTTTATTGAATGTTATTCTAACCATAAAACTTTTAAGCTGTTCAAATACTTTCCTTTGTACCGTAGACATCTGAGACTATTAGACATTAACAAGTAAATGTACTACTTTTTCGACTGCTTCAATCTGCTAAGTAGTTTTCTTTGGACTGATCTCTCCTAGTCTTGTACCAGAGGAAACACAACTGTGATCTGATACCGTATCTCCTCAGTATCTGTCTCCTCAGACTGCATATGTAGTTGTGTTTTACTTTGAATTAAAAAAGAGACTTTATTTCATGGCAACCCATTTACTCACCCAGTATCCAGAGATGTTTAAAGCCAGGAGGTACCATAATGATTCTCTTTGATTCCTGTATTAAGCCTATAAATCTTTGTGGGAATAGAGCATATACGTTAGTAAGAAAGATTTCAGGACATGAAATTCACTGTTTTCCGTAGTTATTTTAATAATTAATAAAATGTCTTCTTTGACTCCTACTACCAAAGCTTCATGTCACCAGAGCTGACTTTATATGCACTTTTACATTATTATTTGCATAATGGCCTCATCTGAAGTTGGCTCCCTGTTGAATTGTGTCCTACAATTGCAAATAGCAAGAGAGTGTTACTGCCCCAGAAGAAGCAAACAGCGTTATTGTGGTTTGGTGTATGAGGAGGTGAGACCCAAAATTTGCTTAACTTGTTCTGGACCTCATGGAAAGCCTTTGACTGACCTGTAAATTATACACCTGAAGCGGTTTGGAGGCACCTAAATATGTGACCTGATTTTCTGACGTGTTGAGCTTCTCTAAAACTCCCAGGTTCTTTGCCTGGCATTTCTGGAAAGCCATCCTTTTATGGGATTATGATGGGATGTTTTCCCCAACAGCTCTCAGCCTAGGCAGCCGCATGTTCCCATGGAATTCCTTCCCTCACAGTTGCAAGAGGCTCGCTCAACACAGTGCATTTTCAGGTTATGGAAGAAAGGTGTGTAGTGCCTCTTGATCTGTGCTGACTAATTTTCAAAATGGAACAAGAAAACTAAAAATCTCAAATCATTTCTCTGATGAGCACAAGTGAACTGTTGTGAACCATTCCCTGTCATGCAAGAAATAAGATAAGGAGATAAGGGATGGCAGACCCAACAGGGCACTTAACGTTTTTAACCTGCAGCAAGGTAGCTAAAGTAATTCTCCTCTATTCTACTGGGCAGAATGGCTGTGATGCCATGGGGTGACGCCTTGGGCCTGTGTTCATTATTTATACAGTTTTTGTGTCTATAGAGCGCAGCAGCATTGCCTTGCTATCACAGGCAGCCCATATGTAGCATAACCCAGGGCACGTAGTGTGGATTCTTTGTGCACATGAGCTGATGTCTTTAGACTTTAATGTAAGAGGGTTCTCGTCTGCACTGTACATAGACAACAAAATCTTAAGTATCTACCCCAATAAAAATAGAATATGTGTGTATTTAACGCCTGAGAACTTAAATCATGTTATACAAATGGGATACGGTAATTGACCAAATCAAAACATGTATTTATGTTACAATGGCGGCACCAAACTTCAGTTCTCCTTTGAAAAAATGTTATAAACTGTCCACACCCATCTCCTCAGTGGATTATTGTGTCCTTTTCCAACAGAGATTCACAATTCTTTTTGACCAGAAATGAAGCTGGAACTGGGGACGGTGTTTTCTGTTCCCTGCTCTGTCTTTGAATGCATCTTTGCAGAAAAGGGATACCTGTGACAAAGCTATGCTCGTGAAGCATCTCTCTAAATCAGGCATTTTTAGAATACAGGGAGTGAAAGCACGTGTTTTCAGAAGTCATCTTTAAGGATTACAGGTACACAGGCAGGAACTGGGGAATTTTGTCTTAATAACCTAGCTCATTTATAACAGTGACAGAACAGAAATCAAAAATTGAGCGTAAACAAAATTGTAAGTGAAGATTTTTGGAAAGGAATACTGCTTCTGGCTATCGCAGAGCTGCCTCAAATTATTTAAACATGAGGCCTTAAGCTGGGTACAGGAGTTTGGTTTTACCCCAGAAATCCTGGAAGATCGTGACGGTGAGAGAACTTCAGCAGATGCTGTACGCAGTGCTGAATGGTGGCCGTTGCCCTTTTCTCAAAAATAGTACAGGTTTAAGCATGAAGACCAATTTTTTCCCAAGGGAACTTGAGGTAGAGCTCTAAAATTACACCTCAGAGGTCTTTGCAGTATTAGGTTTTCATTCCTAACTTCTTATTCAAGAAAAGTTTTTATATGTTGTATAGGAAAATTCAGTATGTTTGTAGCTTATTACCTGATCTGCGTATGCAAACTCACCAATAACACCTGATAGTTCGCATATGACTTTTTTGCCACCTCTCCAGTGGGAAGTGTTTGAATTTTAACCAGCCATTTACTTACTCAACTGCTACCATAACAGGTAGAAACAATTGCTTCCCCTTCGAACATGGGTGGTGTTTCCTAAAGACTGATTACAGCAAGATCTTTAATTTCAAGCCCAACTATTAGCAGTCGATAGCCTGTTACCACATAACCCTGACACAGATCTTGACACATAACCCTTGCAATCATTTTTCATTCCACAAATGTTAATATTTACTAGGTAGAGTCAATCTCCAAACCACAGAGAGTAATTTGCATTGTTGGTGGTATGAATTATACATTAGCTAAATAAAAATGTTAACCTTCCACTAATATAATTATGTAAACAGAACTCACACTTGAGCATGGGTCAAATACTTCTGGTTAATGCAGAAATGTTTTCCGTCCTCACTCCTACAAGACAGCAGCTCCCGAGCACGGCAGGGCAGGCGCTGGGTGAGAGCGCAGATCGTGGGACGCCTCTCCCGAGCAGGGCAATTAACGCAGAAGTAGGTCTCAATGAGCTGTAGTTGTGTGAAGTCTCTGGGGCTGGAGAGTCACCAACAGTAATCCTCTGTGCACAAGCTCCCCCTTATGGAAATGAAAAATACTAAACAATGCTTTTTTTTTTTTTTCTCCCGAGTCGGACAGGACTAAGAGCTGATTAGTGTGAAGCAACTTCTCAAGCCTACAGTAGCGTTTTGAGACTCAACGTTTGAAATGCAGATGATTTGAGGAATTGGCCTATGCTCCCCATGACCCACATGAATGATGGTGGCATGTGTATGTGTTTATACTCGAAATGATTTGAGCTGCTATCAAAGGTGGAATTTCCTGTGGCATCCTGGCAATGAGGAATGGGAGAGGGGCTCTTTGGGTAACGAGAGGGACTAGTGTGTCACAGTGAGAGTTGTAGCTCTAGCCTCCTCTGCCTTATGAGGAGCAAAAACAAGTCATGGGGAACAAATAATTTAGTTTTGGAATAGTTTTTATACCTGTTTCTAAGGACACCCTACGATGTATATTTTGAGTTGGATCCTGATGGTGGGATTTCACCCTTAGCTAATAACAGTAAGAAGTTTCAAGTTGTTTGGGCGAGAGATGCTGCCTGTAGGCTCAAATGTTACGTAGCTGTGGTCAGTAATCTTGTGTTCTTACATGGTCACTTTACTGCGTAACGGGTCCTTGTGAAACCTGTGTGAGAGCATTTACAGCTCTGTGATCACTGTGTTCGCACACTCTCCATTACCATCTACCAACAGTAGCCTACATGGACCTTTGCACTGACGCGGTGGGACTGTTCTTGTGATTTCTAGACCTTTCCTGGTGTTGAAGAACTGCACTTTAATCTAATGGCAATCAGTATCATCCCACCGATGTTCAGTGCTTCGGCAAGATGCCCTGATGGCTCATGTGAATTGTTGTGGTGCAAGAACCTGAACAGAAATGTTCTTGCTCTTGCAAAACCAATTTTCAGTTGGTTTAAGCTATTTAAATGGGGTTTGTTCCAATAATACCTGAATGGTCCACTTGACCCACTAACGTCAGTAAAAATCGCATACGCTCAGCACCTCGCAGGATTTGACACTGGAGCTAAGCATCTGGTTTCAGTCAGTCATCTTGTAGGAGTGGGGAGACTACTCAAATTAATTTGAAGTAGTATTAAAGATATATTATTAGTAGTATCAAATAGTATTATTAGTATTAAAGATAATGAAGGGGGAAACTCTACTGGAGAAGTGGACAGGAAAGATGTTTCTTTGTGGTAGTCTGGGGCAGCTGAAGAAAGCTTGTTGCATTCCTCATTACCCATTTTATGGACTTTCTGGACAGGTTGAATGTTACGGAGAAGTGGGGCCAGAAATACCAGGGAATGTGTGTGACCAGGACAGAGGAACTGGTTGGCTCTTTCTACCATTGAATGTTCTGGCTCTGGCCCCTCTCCTGGTGTTCTAGACAGCCAGCATGCACTGCAATGGCATGAACGATGCTCCGTAATTTTGATTGACTGAGAGAGATGGATCAGCTGTTTTTAAGGGTGTACGTAAACTGCATCAGCACAACATGAAAATCAGGAACATCACAGTAAGCACTACTGGCGTAGGAGGGACATTGCTGAGACTGCAACATTCAAGAGCAGCAGTTATGGCTGAACTCCCCTTCGGGGTGACCTGAATATATTCTACGTAATGTAGTTATGTAGAATAGTTCAACCTGAAAATTAGGTTAAAAGTTCATGTTGCACCTTTCCTGTGGCTACAGCAGCACATGCAGTGAAAGCAGATTGAGTGTTTTTTATTAAAACAACGGAAAATCCACATTGATGAGTGGATTGTGTTATAGCTTTCTCACCCATTGTCTAAGCTCTCTTTTGCTTGCCAAGTATCAAAAGACATACTAATACCAACCATAAAAAATACTCACCAAAATACGTTTCCCATTCCTTTATGGTCATGGTGATTTTGTTCGTAATGAGCATCAGCTCTCAGATCAGGTCTGATCCCACTGCTGTGTCTTCCACTGCAGAGTTGCCCCTCCTGGAAAAAAAGAGTGTTCCCAGTGTACATATCTTCACTTTGGTAAGGAATTAACCCCTGTACACCACAGAAAATGCCTTGGACGAGGGAGTGAAAATTGCATCATCTGTCACTGTCGAAGCTCAGCCTGTTGAAAGGCCACAGAAGCAAGAACTGTGACAGTCCATGGTGCTCACCTGAACCCAGTCAAAGCCATTTAAACCTTTCTGGCTTGCACTAGTAACCATTGAAATTAGGCAAGTACATTCCTGATCATTTCAAAAATGCTAAGGCTAATAGCAGGAGCTGGGTTTAGCTGCCTGGAGGTGATGCATAGATTGATTTAATACCTGGTTATCCCAAGGTCCAGCAAAAGGCCAGCTAAGCCATTAGCATTGCCATACCTGTAGTTAAAGGTGGGAAGAGAGCTGGAAGAGGACAAAGCATTTGTACGTGACTTCTAAACTATCAGATTTTCAATTACTTTTTTTAATTAAACGGTTTTATGATACTAAACCATTTAGGAACTTGCTTAAGATGTGCCACCTGTTTTCTGTGCTGTGGAGATGGGAAAACCTCTGATATTCAGAGCACTTTGCCTGCACAGTTTTCCCATTTTTATTGACTTAGTTGCGTTAATTGAAATACACGTATAAAACTTCTTCCAGTTTCGAGAAGTCAATGTGATACGCTTTTTATGTTTTGTTTACTGGCATTTTCAAATATATTTATTTAGTTTGGATCAATTTAAGTAAAACTTATTTTGTAGACCTTATTCTTACCAGCACTCAAAAAATTCCCAGACTTGTACATTTGTACCAGGTAACGCATTGAAATGTGGTTTCTTGTGGAGAGGGGAAGACAGCGTAATAAAGCTAGAGCCAAAATACGTCTATTACATGTCTGGGGTTCAGTTCAATTTTTGGTGGATAATTACTCTTCTCTAATTCTGCAGTAGTTTAAATGGCTTTCAGTGTTACAGTCCAGTGTGTGATGGAAGGAGAAAGGGTCCTACATCACCGTAATTGTTCACTTCTCCAAGCAGAGGCTGAAAAGTGCCTTAACACTGTAAATATGGCCAGGGGATGGTTGTTTGGATAGGCAGAGGGGTCGTAGGTCTCAAGACCTCTGCACCCGGGAGAGGTTTGTAGGGCAGGACAGGCAATGCCGAGGTGCCCAGCAGTGCCCAGCCATGCCCAGTGCTCAGCTCCAGCAGCATTCAAGTCAGGCTCATTATGCCTGACATCCTTCCCTCAGCGCTAATCTTTTTTCCATTTCAACAACGGCTGTTTACAGCAGCTGCTGCCTTATGTTTGGTTTGATCCTGGTCCAGATTTTGCAAGTGATTAAAATGCTGCTAATAAAGATATTTTAACTAGGATTTACATGTTGACTTGCCTTTTCCAGCTACAAAAGATCTTCCCACCGCTGCTTTTCCTTGTCTGGTTGCGTGGCTGGCTGGCTTGCCGTTTCAGGAGCGTCCTGCTAGTCCTCCATCCCCACCAGGGGAGCTTCAGCCGGCCTTCGCTGTCCTCCCCCGGGAGCACCGGGGAGGTGTGGGGAGCGGCTGGGTTCTGGAAGAAATCCTGCTGCCCTTGTATGCGCACGATAGGGAGATTATCTTACACACATTCCCTTGTATGTTCCCTTGGTTTACCACATACTTGACTGATTTCTATTGGAATATTATAATTGCATTCATATGGTCTAATAGCAACAGCAGTTACAAGAATTTCCAGATAAAGCCCGTGCCGTCACCAAGGGCTTTGATGCAGCCTGTATCCCCAGTTACACCTGGACAC
Source organism: Fulmarus glacialis (assembly GCF_000690835.1). Taxonomy (NCBI): domain Eukaryota; kingdom Metazoa; phylum Chordata; class Aves; order Procellariiformes; family Procellariidae; genus Fulmarus; species Fulmarus glacialis. The sequence goes on from NW_009218588.1 coordinate 82,880, forward strand.
TAGAGTTATGGAGCAAGGAGAGTTTCCTGACTTTTTTTTTTTTTTTAATCCTTTGGCTTATAAACTGGGAAGTTTGCAGAATTAGCGATGGAGGCATGCATGATTCTCATCCTGTGCTCCCTTGCGACCCGTAAAGCTGGACCGCGTGCTTGCAGAGCCTGGTGCGCAGGGTGGAAGTGAGCCTTGGTGGAGGCTGGGTGCGGGGGTACCAGGAGTATCCCATCACACGTGTTTGGGTAGGGTTTGAAAGATGCCAAGGGCTTGTTGGCAGGAGGGAGGAGAGCAGCAGAGGGTGCTCTCACTGCACCAGCCGCAGCGGCCGGGAGCTTGGGGAGAGGGTGTTGTGCAAAGCAAAGGAGGAGCGGGAGCTCCTCCGCATCACGCCGAGCTGCCTTCCCTTTCTCACCGCTTTCTCCTCAACCCCTCCCTCTGCAAATGTAAACTCTCCCTTCTGGACTGGGGAAAAAAAAGAAAAAAAAAAAAGAGTTTGGGCTGGTGCCAGCATGCAGTGACGGGATCATGGATTGGCATCTGGCTGCGACACTCAAGCAAACCAGTTACCTTGGAGGAGGCTGCGTAGGAGTGTGGAAAGTGCACAATGTGACTCAGGCATTTTTAATTACTGATACAGAATAAAGCAAAGCTCATGGTGGGTTTTGTTCAGCTCTTCGTTCATGCTTGTAACTACAGGGTCATTCCATTGACTTGGCTTGAATGACCCTGAATATATAGCCACTCCTATAGAAATAAGAAGCATGCTTATGTTTGCTAAAGGCAAGGTAAAATTAATGAAAATGTAAGGAGAGGTAAAATTCTTTACAAATAAATGTTCAAAATACTGTTTAACGAACCCATTGTTGTTTTAACATTTATTGAAAATTCCCGCTGAAGGCTGCACAGTTTGACAGACAAAGCACAGGATTAAGATTGGGTTTCTGTGGCAGATTATCTGCTCTTTTTATATCACCTCACATCTCCTTCCTCTCTTCCTTTTTGTCTGTCACACCCATTTAGATTGTAAACCCTTTAATTCTGCTGTGCATATATCTGCAGCCTGGCTTGATGAAGACCTGACTTGAATTATGTCTTGAACTGCTTATATGGTACTAATTACATCAATAATAATTTACTTCACTGGGCTTTGGATCAACCTCTGAAGGAATACATTTGCATCTTGTTACTTACCCTGACGGAGTTCTGCATCCTTCTGCAGATGATGGGGAGTCTGAATGGGGGCTCATCCAGGGACCGCGGAGGACCCCTGCGTGTTGGCTGCGGTGGTGAGTGATGCAGTTCCAGCCTGTGGTAGAGCTGGAACGACGAGATCCCAGTGTCCAGTGGGTTTGTGCCGTGATGCTGATGGATGTCGCTGTCTGGAAGGTACGCTTCCAGCTGAAGCTTTTGTGGCTGACGTGAAACTTGTGAGGGATCTGTCCGCCAAGGGATCTAGGCAGGTTAAACGGGTTATTTTCCCCTTCTCACAGTAGAGGCTCCATCTTTTGAATTCTTTGAATCACAGCTAAAAATACAGACTAGCTCTAACGGATGTTTTAGGTTTGCTACAGCAGGATTTGGTAGGCTGCTGTCAGCCTGTGTTGTTCAAGAGGTTAGTTAATCCGAATGTCTCCTCCTGTTTAAAAAACAATGACTCTATCAACCCAGGTAAGGGTTGTCTCAGTGGGTATTTTGTAGACATGGAATTGTTGGGTCAGGTACTTACACCCACATTTCTTCTGTTGCACTGAAATCCCTCAGTCTCTGTATTGCCTTGTGGTATTGCATAAGCCCCCTCAGTTGCGTATCTCAAGAGAAAATTTTAGTCTTAGGGGACATAGACTCTTTGGGAATCAAAGTACTGTAGAGTATATACACAACAGATAGCCTTGTAGTCAGTAATATCATCTATTAGTGTCAAAAAGAGGCTGGACGTCTTTTGTGTTTGGTTTGTAGCATGCATACGAATGCTCTTTGATGTCCACATTGGTCCAGGGGGAAAACATGCTGGAAAATAACCTTTGATTTCAACATTATGAAGGAAAATATGTATGTCTTTAGTTCCCAGGACAGAGCGAAAGCAGGGAAGTCGGGGGATATTAGGAACAGGAGATAAACAGAAATAAGAGAAGGAAAAAAGAAGTGTGAAGACAGAAATACTCAACTATTTGCAATTTTTCTTTCTGTCAGTTATACCTAGGAACTACCTCAGAATCAAAGGGATGGCCTGAGAGTGCATAAGAGATGCTTAAACCATAGCAGAAGGGAATAATGAGTGACCGTGTTCGTGGGAAACCCCTGGGCAACGTTAGGCTACGCAGGCACGAGTGTAAAGAACAGATATGCAGATATGTAGGTAACAGCAGTAAGAAACAGTTAGCCATTAGCAAGATTGAAAGTAAATGAAAGCTTAAATGCACCAAATGAGATTTTTTTTTTTTTTCTCTGATGAGTCATGATTAAGAGAGCGTTATTTTCTTTTAGCATTAAAGATCTGAATTTTTACAAAGTTCCATTTTTCCTTCAAATGAGGACACAACCTCAGTTAGGGTCTATTCTGGAAACATGGATCAAAACCTCTATTAAAGGCCTACTCCTGGCTTTCCTGGGTGCTTCCTGAAGGAATAGACTGGTCAGTGCTTCATGGACCCAGGGGAGTGGAAAATTTGTGCACTGTCATGCCTATTATATGTTTAATATAATGAGATACTTAGCTATATTAAATCTTTGAACATGTTTGTAGCTATTACTAATTCAAGGAAGGGTGACTAAGCCTGTGAAAGGTGTCCCAGCGCTGGTTATGTTGGTGTCTGGAGGTGAGATGTTAAATGCACAGCTTATCCCTCTTGGGTTAGTTAAAAAACATTGCTTGGTCTGGCCATCACCTCCTATATCTTGATTTTCAAATTAGCATTATTCTAATAAAATACGCTGAGGTCCTGCCTGTTCCATATCCAACAGAAGATATATTAAGTCTGTATTTCATTAGCTAACAATATATTGACCTTATCATATGACAGTTGCTGGGTAATAATGTTTTGCTCCTCTTATCTCTAGTACATTTTCCTAAGGATCTCGATGTACTTTCAAATACAGTGAATTTAATCTCGCTGCTCTTTTGTGTGCTAAAATTGTATTAACATCCTTGTTACACACATCAAAGAACTGTAAATTAGATAACGTTCCCATAACCCAGAAAATTTGTTGCAAAGCACGTTACAAAATGCAGATTTTAATATCACTGTGGCAAAATTTTCTAGCGTGGTGCAAGATT
>NW_009218588.1:86170-95128 GCF_000690835.1 Fulmarus glacialis
GTAATGATGTGCAACGTTAAAGGTGGTTTAGATGGCAGCAGTGGTGACTACTGCCAGGTCAAATAAACTGTCACATGTGAAAAATTTTAATACAACAGAAAATCTGTAGCAGTGCAGGTTTAGTGTGCCAACCTTGAGGTGTTTTGATGCAGGGAATGAACTAGATTGTATTTCTAGATTACTTCTGTCTTCCAATTTTGAGTGCTTCTTCCTCTGCACTTTTTTGTCTCGTTCACGTAGACCAGAAATCTTCTTGGGCAGTGGCTCTCTTGTTGTACGTTTCTTTAGGACTCCTATGTGGAAACTTCTCGTGTTTGTGCTAGGTAAGGAATTTGTTTCCTTTCCCATTAAAATTTTCAAGTTTTTCAGTGAGAACACCCACTGAAATCTAAATCTATTGAAAGCTAGATCTAAAAGTTGTTCATTAAGCAAACACTATTGAAATGAGTTAAAATATGTCATTGGCAATTATAAACTTGTGCAACATATTTACTGATAATATTAAGCAAAAATAACGTTAACGGGCTTTTATGCTTGAAATGGTTGAAAGAGAATAAAGTTATTTAACCATATAAAGGTTTTTAAAGGTAAAAGACTTTGTCCCGGCCAGTTTTAGTTTCAACATTCTGGGGTTTCCTGATTTAAAAAAAAAAAAAAAAAAAAAAATCCCAGCCAGCTGTAATTAATGTACCAGCTACTGCCTTGGACTGCTTGTACTGCTACATGTTGCATGGAAGAGCCCAAACTCTCAAGTTGGCATCGTTATAAACCGGATCTTCAGCAGACTGTTCCCAGGGTGAGACCTGTAACACACACTGTCTGTTTGGGTCTAAATAATAACTTGTCCACACTAATCGAGTTTCAGCTTCCAGACAGCAATCCTGGTGCTAAGTATGACAAGATGTGGAAGCCATTGACTTAATGCTACTGTATTACCTATTGATAATCGCCCAACACATGCAGTCCTCCTCCTGTTGTTGAATATATTTGCAGTTTGCTCCTTATCCCAAACTGCTCGTGGGCCAGGAGGATGATGATTGTACTCTGGCTCCTGCTTCAGCTGTAGTTCATGACCTCTTGTTTTCAAATTTCATAAAGTATAGCAAAGTGACAGCAAAACACAAGAAGTGTACGTTGCAAGCCAATCTCTTCCTGAACTCACATTGCAAGCCTGTTTCAGCCAAGCGTGTTGCCAGTAGAGTGCCTGTAATCTGTGGTGTATGTCTGGGGTTTGATGAGAAAATGTAATTCTATAGCCTCTGTGTGCTGATATGAATTCTTCTGCCTGTGTGGTATGATGTGAGACCACAGCCAATATTTTATGATGTAGTCCTCTGACAGCAAGCTAGTAAGTGAGTCATTTCCTACCGTCCTTTAGAATTATACTCTCTGCATTATGGGCAACTTACATATGGTCACTAAGATGTAAGGACATGGTTCAGTGCTAAGTGCAGAAAGACTTTAATCCTCTCCCCAAGTAGATTCGGAAGGTAATATTTTGACGATGTATTTTATCTCCCTTTTATGAATCAGGCTTTATGGCTGCCTTCACCTCTTCTGTGGGCATGCCTTTGAGGCCAAATTTGTCCATTGTTTGCACTGTCTTGCTGCAGGAGTGCCCTAGAGAGCATCTCTATAGCACTCCATCTGTTATATCCTCAGGGGGAATATGAGAGCATCCTGCCCTTAAAGTGACCTCTGGACACCTCTGCGTGTGATGTGCAAGACCCGCTCTTGGGGGCACTCCAGGCAAGGAGATTGGTACCTGGCCCAAGAGGCCAACCAGCAGCACCTGAGCCGGGGAGGGTGCCTCTGCAGCAGCGCACTCTCACGCAGGGGTGGATTTTCAAAATGTTCCCAGCAGATTTAGCATCTGCTGCAATATCTCTCTTGCATGCTTTTGAGAGCTGCCACGAGCGCCCTGAGAAAATTATACCTGTCTTCATCTGGAGGAGGTACAGATAGTCATGGTATGATCTTCAGGAGAAGACAGCTGCAGCAAAGAATGACCATGGATAGGTATGGGAATGGAAACAAAGCTGTGTGACAGGGAAGGAGGCTGAGGATGAAAACGTCTTGGTTTTGGATAGAATCACTTCTATCTAGCGTTGCCAAGGAAGCCACCTCCAGCCAGCCTGTTGTGATGCACAAGCATGTCCTCTTTGCAGAGTAGGGTTGTGCATGTCATCCTCTGTTTGGTGGAAAACACAGAGATCTTCAGCCCCAAGAGCACCCTTGATAAGAGCACATGCTAGGTAGAGCAGCAGGCTGCCTAGCTGGGACCACTACCTAGCAGTGGGACACTTCCTTTGGAGGGCCTAACACCAAGCTCTTCTTGGTCCCAGTTCACCAGCTGACCTCCAGCCAGCTGTGGAGCTCCAGCTAGCAAAGATGAAACATGGACATTTTCCAGGTAAGCATATACCTTCCACCTGGCAGCAAGCCACTAAATGCCTACCTGTGTTTGCTGCTCATCCTGACACAGGACCATAAGTTGTAAATGATCCTTGATTCCTCCAAGGGAGTGTCCTACTGTCACTGGCAGAGTTGAGAGAGAACACCAATTAATCCTTTTTTGGGTTGGTGAGCTTCAAGCTCCGTCGAGGCAGGCGGGGGTCTTGCGTACCATGCGGCATGGAGTGGGACAGCTGTGCGGTGGGGCTGGTGGGGTAGGAGCATCCCCAAGAGCATCCTGGTTCGCGTGGAGTTTGGGCAGTTGTGGTGCACTGCTGCTGCGGTTGGGTCATGCCGAAGGAGCAGATGGGGCTGCTCCGTTGGGGCTCCGGTGCCACAATAGCCCTGAGCAGCAGATCTCTCAAGCAGACGCCCTAGGCAAAACACATATGATTATTCAGCGTGATTTACCCTTGCCAGCAATCTGTGTAATAGTTCATTGGTCATCATGGAAACGTGTGACTTTAAGGTACAGAACAATGCAAAATTTGTTCTTACAGTGTAAGTCGATTTCCATGTACAAAACCTTCGCTACTAGTGCGACAATATATAAGCCTGTAGCTAGTGGAAATCATATGCTGTTACGAGACTATGATAGATTTATGCCACTTGAACAATGGAAGTCTGTTGTTTCGATGATATGATATACGCTGAAAGTTTTCAGACTATATATTTAAATAGAAAATGTTTCAAAGCTCTGATATATGCAATAGAAGACTCATTATGCTGTATATATTTGCACTCTCAATAGTCTGATATGATTGCACCTCTACATCATCTTGTGCCGTCTGTCAGTGCCTACTAGAGTGCACGGAGCTTGTAACTAATACAGCACATGAAGGATAACATCTAGGAGGGGAATGTGGGACTTTATGCTGATTGACTGGAATGCAGCGTGAGGCTACGTGTGCTACAGTGAGGGGACAAGTTTGTAAAAGGCCTTTTAGCCTGTGAGTTGGGACAGATTTGTGCACCCCAGCTTTCGTACATATAGATGTTCATATATTTGGGCTTGCAACATTTCAAAGTTTTATTTTATATAATTTTTATACTACATCCAACCTTTTCTTTGTATCCTACAAAACATTATAATGCTTTACCTTAAACAACAAACTTGCTTAATGAAGAACCTAAGCTCTTGCTCCTACGTCCCATTCAAACTGCCGTCCCACTGAGGTAGATCAGGAGGCGAGGACCTTGCAGAACAGCTGGATCTCACTTTTTAGTGTTACTGGAAGGTTGACAAACTCAGTCCCCACATGACTGGAGGGGGTTGTGGGTGAGCAAACCCCAGAGCTGAAAACTGAGCAATGGGGAGGGCTTTGCATTGCTCCAGTAGATGCAGGTATCTAGGGTCTGGCACCACATCCCACACCTTAAGTAAAAACATGGAGGTGAGGCTGCTAACAACCATGGGAGTTTGTAGAGCAAACACTGTTTTCTGTCGCATCCAAAATAACTGTAATGGAATATCTCAAAATGCAGATTTATGCATGCTGGTGCCGATGTGAGGAGGCTGTGCATCTACCCCTTGCGCGCAGGCACAACTGCCCTTGCGTGCGCACATCCAAACTCCTGCCCAGGGGCTGAGAAATTGCACGGGAGAAAGTGCAAAAGAGAAAGAGAGGAGAAACTGCATGAGAGCTTGGGGGTCATCTGTGTAGCGGGGTTGATTCTGATGTGGGCAAAAAGTTCTGCAATTCTAGATCCCCTTTTTAATATTCTTACATATCAAAAGATTTCAAAATGATGACAAGATAGTGTAATTTTTTAAATTACTTCCAAACACATTACAGTATTTTCTAACCCCACTTTAGCTCAGGAAGTCTCCATAGTCTAAAATTTGTTTTTTAAACACTACATTTGTGTGTGTGTGTTTTATTTACTTTACGGCTTGCTGTCTGAATTTGAAAACTTCCAAGCTACATAGATTAGCTGCAATTAGTCAAATGGCATTTTTTCTGTTCTGGGTCTGTAGTAGAGTAGCTTTTATAATTTACTTTCCCCTGTGTATTTGCTGCCCTTAATACTTGATTATATGAGTTTATTCATCTGGTTGCTTATACTGCTTATATGTTGGATAAATGGAAAAAGAAAACCCCACCATCCAGTATATTTGTTTAAAAATTGTATGTATACGTAAAGGCAATTGCCTAAGTTGGTGATAGTTTCAAGTGTCACACTTCAGCCATTCTGTGTCTGAGTTTGCCTACCTGTAAAAGAAGTATACCAGGTATTAACTATCTCAGGAGCTGCTCCTGAGATTTAGCAAACTGATGGGCATAAAGCAGTTCAGGATCCTTGGAGAGAAGCCGCTCTGTTGTTCTTTTTGTAACAGAAGAGTTCTAGAGAGAACTCTGACAGTCTCCCAGAACTAGAAGAAATTCTTGGCAGATAACCTCGCTATGGCAGCTTGGTGCAGAACTCGTTTCCGTGTAGAGAGTCTAGATCAGGACTCCAGGTCGTTCACAGGCTGATCTATGGCCGTGATGTCATGCTCCAGCTGGGACATATTTTACAGAGGGTTGTACATGTCACTTCCTTCATGTTTCCAGGGTTCCTGTAGTCATGCATGAGGCCAGTAATGAGCACATTTAAGCAGCAGTGAGCTAAGCTTAGCGGATCAGGGCAGCCGCTCTCGTGCATCCGATGGCATGCAGGGCTGTGGCTCTAGCGGTGTTCACCCGAATGGGCCATGTCTTGCAGCTTAATCTGTCTCCTTGTCTTGGCAGGTAATGCTAGCTGAAAATGCTAGCTGGCCTGTTGTGACTCCGTTTTAGTGATACAAACAATTTTCTTGTTCGCAAGTAGCTAGACAGGGTCTGCCACCATAGCTACACATCTGGAGAACTGCAAGATATCATGGGAATATGTGGTTGAGAGACCATTGAGCATTACTCGGGTACTCTAAAAAGGAGTATTATTAATAGGTTTCATTGGAAAATCATTTTTCAAAAAGGCATTTTCCAGATTTGGTGGAATTTTTAGTTGTATGTTTTCTCATTTGGTTGGAAAAAAAACCCAGAGCCTGAAAATTACTTATTTGAACAGAACTCAAATATTTGTAGTGACAAAAGTTACTGACCTGAAAGTTCCTGAACTCCAAAACGGTAAGCAAACTTGCCCAAAATTCATGTAAGAAAAAAGCAAGGAGATAAGCTGACCGGTATATAGGAGTCTCTGTTTTGCTAGAGCAGTGGTAGGGACTAACGCCAGGGTCATCCACGTCACAGGTGAGGGCCATAAGCACTCAGGCTTGGTTTGCTCTGTTTATTGGGGTAGTGCTAGGGTGCTGCAGGGATGGCTGCAGACCAGTGAGCAAAGCCATCACGTGCGAGGGTGGGAGACAGACCCAGCCTTTTGTCCAACAAGGATTGACTTGAAGCAGCTAAAACAAGAGCACACAAACTGCAATTTTTTAACATCCCTACTCTGAGCAGGGTAGAAAAGTGTCCTGAGTTGCCAGGTTTCGTGTCGTGGATGAGTAGCCTTCCACCGGCCTGCAGTCAAAGGGCTAGATGACTCCTGTAGCTCTTGTGATGTTTCCCAAAGCAGTTCTGTGGCACTCTTGGTTTCAAGGACTGATGCTCCTTGTACTCATAGGGAGTTTGAAACAGTCTCGGTCTGTAAGCACAGTTCTTACTTGCTCTAACGTAAGTGAGGAGGGAATCAAACCTGAAATGAACGTTTGGATCTGGATCAGAAGTGTGGGGCTCGGGTGATGGCTCAGGTCCCTGTCTAGGTCTCACCGAGCGAAAACAGCGGACAGGCACATATGCGATGAGTTGTATTTTCATCAGTGAAATAATATGTGCTATATCTAATGAGCTTGGGTACAATCTGACCGGGAGAGCTGCCAGCATGGATTGCCTATTTCATTGCATGACACTGTCTAATTTCATTTTATTTATTACCCTGTGTAGCACCTATAACAACAATGCCTGGGTGATGACAGAACAATCATTCTAACAAAACACACCATATAGTTTTTAAGGCCTTTGAGACTTGTACTCGCAACTTCATGAGACGCAATGTTGAATGAGGGAGACCACTGGTCTGACCCAGTCTGGTGGTCTCCGTGATGGCCAAGCTGTGTGGCCGGGGCAGGAGCTCTGCTCTGCCCACCTTTATCCCATCTGCCAGAGCATCGCTTGGTGTCTGCTCGGGCACCAGGTGATCCCTCTGATGCAGAAGACCAAGACTGAAAGCAGCTTAAAGTGCTGACCAGGTTTCCCTCCTCTACAAGCTATAGCAAAATTCCCAGGGGACACACAGGAACTGTCTGAAGTGATTTCCCTGTGTGTTCACCTACAGCAAGAGTATCACACCCTAAACAAAGTCCCGGCTATTGCACAGACTTGCAGCCCTTGGGAAGCACCCAACCTTTGCTGCATTATTTCTTTTGGATGTTATAGCTGTCGTATTTCTTCTTTTGCTATACATCTGGTGGCTGCACCGATAGGCTTACCCTTCGGACCATCCATTTTTGTCAAAATCCACCTGTGCTCCCTTCTTAAGTTTGGTTTTGGTCCGTCGCACATTACAAGTTTCAAAAATAAAGGCCATAAGATTTTTCAGAACCAAGAATATAATTCTTAATTAATATCCATTTTCAGTACTTTTTTTTTCTTTCTCAGAAGCCTGCTGGGGACTAACACTATTAGGATCACACAGAGAAATTTTAGGCTAGAAAAAATCAGTCTGAATACATCTAACTGTTGTTCCCCACACTATTCAAAACTGGGAGTAGAGCTGAGGACCTTTAGATCCCACTATTTTCACAATAATCTGAAATAGTTTACCATAGAGTAGCTAAAAATGACCTCCCACATTGCTCCCAGGCTGTCACTTGAAGGTCTGTAGCAGCTTTTCTCTCTCAGTAGTTTTAAATATTTTGAATTAAATTGCCTAGTCCTAGAAGCCAACATGTAAAAAAGGTAGCAAAGACTGTGCCTTATGAAATAAGTATAAAAGGTGACTTGGTGGAATAGGAAGTGTAGCGAGACTGACTGACCTTGTTTTCATCTTTTAAGTGCCATTTATATGTCTGAGCTCTTTACAATTGTTGGTTTCCCAAGCCTGTGTGAATCAGCAGTGTGTTGCAACCTTTATTTTACAGAAATGAAAGCTAGGTTTTTCAAGCAGCTCGTCTTTCACTGGGGAACATGAGAAGGGGGCGAGATTCCCAAAAATGCTCGGCAGCCTTCTCAGAGCTGTGCGCGACGGCGAGCCCCGGACCCCTCGTACTGACTTCATGCGCACGGATCCTGCTGAAAAAAAAAGGGAAATTTGAGCTGAGCTGTGTTGAAAATCTGTCCAACTCAAGCATTTTAAAGATATTTAGGCCTTGTTCCACTCACTGTTGCAAGACTTAAGTGAGACAGGTTATAGGTTTAAATTCCCTTGAAACTGGTGGCAGGGAGACATTGAGGCAAGTTCCAAAATATCCCTGCTCAGCATCTTCATTAAGTATCTTTAAAATCAGGCGGGAGATTATTTGCCTGCAATCATGCAGACTCAAGTTTGTATTTTTAATTGCAAGACTATTCCGTTTCCCCATAGATAGCCACAAAATAAAATAATGAGATGACAAGAAAAAACGATGAGATGATTCTCTTTACAAATTCCTTAAAATATGTGAATATGGCATTGCTTTTCTGTAGGGCTGGGATGTGACCTATTCTGCTGTGCTTCTATGAGATAAGCTATTCTAAAAACTTGTCTTGGGTTTAGGTTTCTCACTGAAAGCCTAGCCTTTTCGGTTGGAAAAGATAATATCCTAAACATATGTCTAATGATTGATTCCTCTGTACGTATATGCAGTGTGTGTAGTGCTCTCTTAAGGGAACAAACATTGCTGTGCTTGAGTCAGCAGGATGGGAACACTCATTTAATCAGTGTTTTTTAGTCAATATTTACTAGTAAGACAAAACAACTTTTTGCTCTGTGGGGAATATAACATTGTTTTTCCTAATGTAATAGCTTATGGGTAAAATGTTTAGTTAACCCATTAGAGGTTCTCCTAATGCATCACTAATACAAACAAAAATCAGTTTCTTTAAAGTATCATTTAAATTTGATCTACTATTAATAATATTTCTCTAGAAGCTTTCCAGTGAATGATTTTTAATCATCATCAGTGATTTTTACTTCATCTTAATGGCTGCTTCATTAACATGTGATAGAGTATCATTCATGTGGCCAGGCAAATTCTGGTTAGGGCATGGACTACTTGTAGAGCTGTAGCGTGTGTTTTCCAAAACATTTAACCTTGCAGAGATCACACGAACACCCATCCTCTGTTCCTGTTGTTATAAAGAAAAGCAATGGTAGAAGAATATCCAAAGTACAGTTTTCAAGCCTGAGAGTCATGCTGGTAGCTAATGGACATACATTGCCCATGCTTGAGAATATTAGAAGCATTGGTTATCCACAACGCCCTTTTGTTTTCACAAGACTTGCAACCTTTAAGGATCTTGGTATGTGTCACATTGCACCGCGGTT
>NW_009218588.1:95144-103982 GCF_000690835.1 Fulmarus glacialis
AAAGATGTATTTTAACCGGAGACACAGGCCATTTTGCGTTCAATTCAATCATGTTTCTCTCCTTTGGGCATATGTATGTGTGCCCCATGCATGCTGCATCAGTGTGAGAAGAATCTTTCCCCTTCCCTTGCCTTCATTCCGATGTGAAAGCCATCCTGGTGTAGCCCTCAAACTCTCTCAGTGGGAAAATGGAGCAGCTTATCCCTTCTGTAGAAAAACATAAATCTTGAAATCAAGGTTATGCCTGGGAATTAATATTAAATGTGAAAATATACTGGGATAGCCAACAGTTTTTTGGATCCCTTGGTCTATTCCTGGAATTTTTACAGCCAGTTACATTCTGTAAAGCATCCCCGTGATGTGTTGTGTGCAATGCAGTACAAGGAAGCAGACGTTTTCAGACTAGTCATAAGGATACTGAAATGAATCTCCACGTGAAAACATGAGTCCCCTGTAAGTGGTGGCGTTTGTGTATGTGCACTTGTGTGTGTCATCCAGGTTTGCTGTTGTCTTCTGGATCTGGAGAAACCTCACCGGAGTGCTGCAGAGGAGTGGGTAATTGGGCAAAACAATGGCAAGGCCACAGAAACAAGCAACTCGTGCTCTTGGGGAGCACAAGTCAAGTCATTCTTGTCATCAGACATCCCAGTCACCTGCTGGGGTACCTGGGGGAAAAATTAGGGTAGCAAAACACATATTGTTTCTTTTGCCAAGTTCGGTGGAGATGAATTGGCCATCTGTTCCACTCCCAGCGATGTTCTGGCAAGCCGTAAAGCTCATTTTTATACGTTGCCACTTTCCATCAGTGCTAACAAAAGTCAGAGGGAATTGTTTGGTTTTTCCTTAGAACATTCTTCCTTTTGACAATGTACAACCAAGAGCCTTTTCCACAAAGTTTTGTTCTCCCTCTGGCCTCTCCGTGTTTGCACAAGACATTCAGGTACCTTATCTGCAAGTGAGAGACTAATCAGACACCTATTTAGGCTTGAAACTAAAACCCCTCAATGGACCGCCCGACAAAGAGCTCTTGTCCAAGCAAACACTGTTCATCCTGGTGTCAGTCCTTTAGCTGTTACAGTCCCTGGATCTGTGCACACTTCGTCTTGTAGGACAGTCCACCGTCTCTCCATTATGGTTAGGGTCACGGCCTTCTCTCACTGTTTTCCTTTCATGGCACAGGTGACGCACTGTGGTCATTAGTTACATCCTAATTGACTGCCGTGGGCTGCAGAGGTATCCTCTGACAGGCTTCTGAACTGCAGAGTCCCTCAGTGTTTGGATGCTCGAGCTCTTCTTGCATCTGATAAAGTGCGTCTGATTCCATGCGCTAATCATCGTCACCCGGGGTGGTTTTATCAATGTGGGAATGTGGAATTTAGTCTGTGTGCAGTGTATCTTTTATAACATTATGTATCATAAAAGATATATAAATCATATATATTAAATAGCGCCTTACTCTGTTGAGCTCGTGTTTATGGTTTTCATACAGTCAGTAACGCGTAGCTCTGGTACGCAGGAATGTCTCGCTGAGGTCCCACCTTTCCCCTGGCTGCTCAGGGGTAGTGATGAGGCTGTTGGGGAGGCAGAGGGGAGAGAAGTGACTCTAGTCTCTGAAAAGGTGAAGCTCCTGTCTGGAGAAATGGATTTGTATATATTCAGATTTTCCAAATTCCTGTAAATACTTTTAATAATAATTCTTTACAGTATTTTTCCCTTCCTGAATGACTGTTTCTGAATGTAGGCCAGCTAGCTGAATTCTCCTGTGTTAGGTTTCTGTACATACATACTTTGAAATTCCATTTTACTAAACAAAATTACACCTTTAAAAGACATTTCTGAGCTTTGTAAACTTGTTAATGAAATCTCACTTCATTCAGTTTGATATTCTTTTAATATTGCAGACAGCGAACGAAATCAAACATCACTTTGGTTCCAAAGTGATTTCTTGCTGTTATGAAAAATATAGATAAAATTGCATTTTAATTTTCCCTCCAGATAGTCTTCTTAGATAGATATAAGGAAGAGCCCTAGGAATTATTTCTTTTTCAAAAAACCTTCAATGTTAGCAGGTTTGTGTATTGTTGAAGTCTTTTGGAAGTTTCTATTCCAGCTTCCTGCCCTCAGCATAGCTGCCCCGTGTCCTGGCTGCAGTCCTCTGGGGGCACAGGCGGTGAGAGATGGGGACAGTCAGGTGGGCTCTGGAGACCCAGCTTCTCGAAGAGAAACCCTCTGCCCTGACGGGTGCTTTGTGGAGGCTAAAGCCCCTCAAAAGCCTACCCTGCTCCATCGTGCTAACCGTGACAGCAGCAGCAGAGCGCGGTTTGCTGTCAAAAGACCGTAAAATGAAGTAAGCAGCATCAGACGAATGTCCTGTGACAACTGTCAGGCCATTAAATTATAGAACAAATAATCCCAGCCTATTTAGATATCTAATTAGCTTCTGTATGATTACTAGAGTATGAAATAATACTTGGGTGCTGGAAAGGAGCCAGGGAATATTTACTTACCCCTCCCACCGCTGTGTGGATTGCTGCTGGCAGGTAACTAAATCCAATAATTACTAGCGGGTGGGGGGGGGAAAAGGCATGTCTGCTGTTCTCTCTCCAAATTGATGACAATTCAACACAAGAAGGGAGGTGAAAGAAAGACTTGGAAACCGGAGGAATTTGAAACTCTCAGTTTTGGGCACGGTCCCCTCCTTCCCGTGGCACGCCTCCCCAGTCTGAGCACTGGGGACCGTGCCACCGGCGGCACAGGATGCAGTGCAGAGGCAGCAGAGCTGTGCACGCTTCAGGGTAATTTTATCTAAAGACAGTCTATCTATTTCGAAATGAGTTGCAGACTCCTGTGGCTTAGCCTTTCGCCTCACACGCTTGTGGCTCCATGTCATTGTTGGTGCTATTTACAATTTATACCAGTAAAGGAAAGGTAATCGAGCCCCTTAAGCTTAGTTTTGTGATCTGGGATTTGTGTATACGTAAGAAAAAAAGGAGACAAACTGTGATTCTTGCTTTGCATCTATCCACTAGAAAAAAACAGCTCTGGGACACTTGAAACTTGCCTGGCATTAATGAACATCAAGAAGTCATGCCAGAGCATTGCTGGTAATGCACCAAAACTACCCAGTTTTGTGTTTCATCCTGAAAGTTTCCTAGAGCCGAACACAAGGAGCTGAACCCGGCCAGCAGCTGCAGTGCAAATCTCTGAGCTGAAATCCAACACTGACAGCAAAGTAAAGCCTGATGGGTGGTAAAGAAAGTCACTGTAGAGGAGGACTCCTCTAAAAAGTGTGCCGGTATGTAAGATGGATCTGTCTTCTCGGATTATTTACCTCGAGGGCTTTGGCTGGGACTCCTGTTAAAGGCAGGACTATGCAGAGCTGCTGGTGCTGCGGTCACTCCGGTCCTTTGTGGAATTTCCTTTTCCCGAGTCATACTAAGCTGCTCTAGCCAGGAGAGAAGTTGCACTTGCCTTGCCTTCGACTGAGGGAGGTTGGTGCACAGTATGATACACCCTGCTTCCCGCCTCTGCTCCGGGTGAACACATTAGCATCCCGGCCATTGCGTCTCCCTGAGTCCTGGCGTTACTGCCTATGTATTTTCAGAACTTGGTTTTGTCAAGTGAGTTGTGTGACAGCACCTAAGACTGCTTGAGGAGACCAGGGAAAGGGCTCAGGAGGGGAATACTGGGCTCGGGTCTGGTGGCGTTGCTGTCTGCTGGCAGCTGAGGGCAGGGATGCAGGGGATCAGCTGCTCCCCCGCGAGGGCACATCCCTTTAGGGGCTTCGTTGCCTCTCTGCCCCTTCCTGCCCTGAGCAATTACCTGTCTCACAAGGCTTCACCCCGCTTATTTTTCTCACTGCCTCCTGATAAGCAAACGCAATGCTTGGAGTGACAGGGTGGAGACAGCTCTTAACCATGATGGGGGGGGATTGGGGAGCGCAAAAAATTTACTGTCCTGTTCATCACTCTTCAGAGTGGTTACAGACGTACGCACATGTCCATACTTCATAAGGAAACAAGCCCCACGCATTAATTCTCTCCCCCGAATCTGTCGAAGGCAGACTCCAACTGTGGTAGTAAATTACACACAGACACATGACACAGATATATTGTTGGGCTAGGATTTTTCCACTCTGTGCATTTAATTTGACTCAACAGTGTCGCCCCAGTTTCTGCAGATTACAGAGTCCACGCTCTCAATCATTTCTATTGCTCCCATAAGGAGAGAATTTTGCTTTATTTCTTTCTTGTGTACTTGCACCTGCTGTGTTTTATTGTCCTCTTTAACCCACTCACGGTACGGGTATATCCTCTTTCAAACTGGTGTGCAGACACCAGCGGTCTTGCCGTGCTGCAATAGGTAAGGGGTGTTTGGTGGCTTGGATGGGAAGGCGCAGCAGGGAGGGTAGGCTCGGGAGGAAGAGGAGGAGAGGCAGAGCGATTGTTGTTACGCCGGTGCCCTTCTGGTAATCCAACTGCAGTCTAGAACTGCGGTTTCAATTTTTCCTTTGAAATATGTAATGAGAAGTATTGCCCATACATACTGTATTCCTCTTTTTCAGGCACTTGAGTTGTTCTCCTGTAACCCAACAGCTGTAAGAATTACGTCTTTTGACAATGGTATTTGACACGTAGTTTGCAAATTGGATTCGTATTTCAAAACCAAGAAGGAAGTAGGCTGGGGGTTGGTCACCACCATCAGCTTTTTCATATTCTTTTTGTTGTTTTGTCTGCTTCGCCATCCAGTTGGAAAATCATTTCAATAGTCCAAGTTTGACATTGTCTTTTCTGATAAATGTATAAAGTTGTGCAAAAAACTTTCTAAAACTTCCTTTGGGTGCTCACCTGATGGCTCCAGCAAGGAAAGACCGTTCTTTTATGTGTCTCTACTTCTTTTTAAAAGGACTTTTGAGATGTATGATCTTGGCTGGGTTTGATGGCCATTGGAGCTGTAACTCACCATGTTCCTTCTACTCTGCTGAAAGCATCCACTCTGCACTGGCTTTGAATCCTTTGCAGATCACAGATGCCAGAGGTCCTTGTTTGAAATTTAGAATTATCATCTCTTGTGTGTTTCCTCAAAAGACTTCAGCACATTTTGGAAATTCAATTAATGCTCATCCATCTCAACATGTGACAAACTGAGACACAGAAAGTTTAGCTTAGCTGGTGTTGTTCAAGATGGTAAGAGCTGTAACCTAGAACAGAACACACCACATAGGAGGCTCCGTGCTCATATTTCTTCCATTTTACTAACAGATCGCACTTCTTCCCGCTTCTTATCAACATCTGTCGTTGGTCTTTCCCCCTCCATTTATATTGCTTTCCAGTGAAACCGAAGGTTTTCCAAAAGTGAAGTTCATTCTTAAGCTTTTCAGCTCAGTGTGAATGCTTGATCTTTTTGAAAATAGGAAGAAATTACAAAATGCAAATGGTTTTCAGGAATTGTCGTGCACCCTCAGTCACCCTTCCCAACTGTTAGTGGGTTTTGTGTGCTCTTTTAGATTTTAAAAAAAACGGTCCATGCAAGTCCAGATTTCAGAGCATTATTTTCAGCATCCCGTTGCTACAGATCTTGGCTTAATATGGTAATGTATCCAATGGTTTGATATCTGTTGGATGTGTGCACCCACTCTGTTCTGGTTCCCTGGGACTGGCAGGCGTGAGGGACCTAGAGCAACCTACCCTGGACAAGCAGAGCTTCGTAGGTTGAACAGAGACCTCTGAGGTTGTTGTGAGGTGGAATCCGTGTTCAGGAGGATGAATAGAGGCAAAGGATGGGGAATGCCCATTTTCAGACATGCGGAGAGGAAGGGAATTAGTGATGGACAGAGGAAATGTGTAATGGGAGAGGCTGGGGAGACTGTGATCTGGATCACAGTCCAGATCCGAGATCTACAGGCAGAACCAGCACCACCCACATGAGACAGTGCTCTGGTGGTGTGAAAATTCAAAATACGGCTGTGTGCTCTCTGTGCTTCTGGGGCATTGCTCAGATCTTCCTGGGATCCAGAATTGAACAGCCCAAGAGTTTCCTTGGGCTCAGCTTCCCGTATCTCTGTGTCCCATTAGGATTCACGACTTGTCCCTCTTCTTGCCAGCATTTTTTGGTGGCAAGTGGTTTAATTAACACTTGTTACCTGTAGGTCTCCAGCCTTGGCTTCCATTGTTATGGCTGCTGCAGATCATACATCAAAGCTTCTGTCTTCTGTGCTGTAAATCTATCGCGGCATCACTTAAACTAGTCTGTGGTTTTCTTGAAAATAGCTCAGCTACTGTCGTGGCTAGAAAAAGATTAGATTGTGGGAAGACAGCATGAAAGCAGGAGCTGAACCCTGCATCAGAAAGATGAAAACTGTGTGATAGTGACTGTAGTGGTGTAAACTTGGCTCCTCTTTGCAGATACAACTCCCCCTGGAGTGGCTGCAGTGATGTAAACTGAAGGAAATATAGGTTTGCTGGGGTGTGTATCGCTAAATTCCCCTGCTTAACATCTTAGGAGCATCTTACCTCCAGCTTCTCCCCAGTGTATATTTTGATGAAAATCCCTCAGTCCCAGTCTCATGCAACCTCTACTGCTGCTGCTGACTTCAGTGTTGTTCCTGTAGCTCATCCCAAACCTAGTCAAATATTTCCAGAGAAGGGTTTAATTATAGAGCATTCTTCCCATGTTTTATGACATTAGCTAAGAGTGAGTTCCCATCCAAGAACTGAAGAGCCCACATTTGTTTGATTATCCACTGTAATGTTTGTTTTTCTTCCCATCAGACAGAAATGGGCTTGTCACAGCACATGTCACTCTAGGGGCAGGGAGGTGTGGGTGAGAGGAGCGTGTTAGCACATAACTCCTTGGATGAGTTGAAGCAGTGTTAATAATCCCATGCACAATCCTGAAGACCTTCCTGGAACCTCTCTCCAAGGCACAGTTTCCTTCTGGGTATCCAATATTCCATCAGTGGGGAAGGAAAATGATGTCTGCAAAGGTGCTAATTGCTCATGTTTATCAAAAGTCCAAGAGTCTGCAAAAAGGTGGGGGGGCATTTACAGCTAGGAAACTTCTCTTTGCCCAGCCGCTTCTGAGAACTCGGCCAAGGTGATTTATGGCCCCGTTCACCAGTGAATGCTTCATGCGGGGCTGGGTTTTTCTTTTCAGCAGTTGAATGTTTAGTAATAGAAATGATTAGAAGTGACTAGACTAGTATATGACTCAGAGGCTGTAATAATGAACAAAACATGCAAATAGCTGTTTATAAATGACAAAAGCTGCAACAAATTAATGCTCCACAGCTTGGCTCTAGAAAAGTTAGAAAGCAAAGAGCAGACCACTTAGATAAAGGAGGTTAGCAGGGAGTGCTAATCTAGTTGAAGTTTGCATCTCAGGACTTACAGCGTTGGAAGATGTGAGAGAAGGATTAGCCATAGTCGGGCTTTATTGAGAGAAGTCAGCGTCAGGAGGCTGATAGTTGTGACACTTCATCATCCAGGTCTGGCATGATCAAAGTCCTCTTCCTGCCACACCAGTGTCTGACCAATTCCATTTAAAGGTGACAACAACTTCGAATTCGGTTACAAAAGGATAAGGAATACAAAAAAGCAAAATTTACAAAATTTTATTCTCCAGGTTCTAAGGCATTTGGCTGAAGGAACTCCTGTAGGACTAACCTCTTGGTTGAGGATACAGTCCTGGACACAGCTACTAAACTCTCCTTTGACTACTGCTGGCTTAAAAGCATTCCCTATGCAAATACACAGGAGGAAGTCAGTGACTTCTTGCTGCAGGAAAGGTCAGGAAAACTTTCAGTTTTATGAAAATGCTTGGCCATCAAATGTTCCTGCCAAAGGCACAAAGCAGAAATCCATTTGCAAGTCACTCAGACAAGAAAAGTATTAATAGGTCTTTTTAATACATGGAAGTGTATTCAAGTCATCTTACTGTCATAAAAATAACATTTCAGTTGCTTATAATCCAGGTGAAATGCTGAAGGTCGTCTTGTTGGTTAGTTTATAATTTCTCCAAGAGGGTGTGAAGGATGTTTGGCTAAAAGGAAGATGTTCTCACTTGGTATTACTGCACCAGCCTGCAGGCTAATAGACTGGTGAATGGGCTGTCCAGGTTTGGGTAGTGGGGGTCCTCTCTTAGAAGAGGTCGGGTTGCCCTGTGCTGGACTCACACGGCTCTGGCTTGTTCCAGCTGGCTCCACAGGGCACAGCTGAGCCCAGCAGCGATGCTGGTGGCACCTCAGGAAAAGCATATTTGAGAAAGGGCAAAACCACCAGACGGGCAGAGGAGGAGGGAAAAAGAGAGTGCCTATTTTAACAGGCAATAAATTAAATTAATTTTCCCCAAGTCGAGTGTGCTTTGCCCATGACAGTAATTGGTAAGGGATCTCCCTGTCTTTATCTCAACCCACGCTTCAGGTGGTGGCAGCCACTTAACCATTGAAGGTAATTTTCGGTGTGCAGTGGTGCAAGGTCCCCCCTACTTTGTTTTCTGCATGACCACACATTATAAAAAGATCCAGTATCCAATGGGTCATTCCAGGACTTACTCTAAATACAGCAGAAAAAAGATCATCATGCTTGACTCTGGTGCTGGAGAGCACAGGCTAATTCAGAGCTTTACAGCTTTCCTGGGTATCTTGGGAAAACCACTTCTCTCTTCCTGCACCACGTGATTCCTTGTTAGTGCTCTAGAAAATGACGTTAATAGAAGGAAGGGCCCCAAAGGATTTAATCGGAAGTTTTCCAGTGTTTTCTGGTAGCCTCGAAGCAGGGATTTGCATTAGTCAGCAAATTACTGACTTAGTGACTTTGAATACCACGGTCGTATTCTGGC
>NW_009218588.1:103998-107059 GCF_000690835.1 Fulmarus glacialis
CTTTCCCTCTCAATAAAACTGTAATTGTGAACTCCTTTAGTTGTAGAAGCAAGTGCAAGAAACCTTTCCAAATCATTGGGGTGGGAGAGAAAATACTTGTTTTCGAAGAAAGATATAGTGCTGAGTGGCTGGTAAACTTAGTTTTCAAGCATAAAAGACATCCCTGCTTTATGTTAATCTACAAATTGAGGCTTAAAAGATTCCACTGATCCTTTAAGAGCAGATTGTGAACTCCTTTAGTTGTAGAAGCAAGTGCAAGAAACCTTTCCAAATCATTGGGGTGGGAGAGAAAATACTTGTTTTCGAAGAAAGATATAGTGCTGAGTGGCTGGTAAACTTAGTTTTCAAGCATAAAAGACATCCCTGCTTTATGTTAATCTACAAATTGAGGCTTAAAAGATTCCACTGATCCTTTAAGAGCAGAGCAGATAACAATGTCAAATATTGACTTGAGAAATAATTTTTAAAAGAAACAGCAAAAATGGCCCATAGTGAGAAAGGGTGAAATGGTGTTTTGATTGTTCTTCTCCAAGTTTTTTGTCCTCCATTTTATGCCACGCAGCCAGAAGTATTAGGTTGTATGACAGTGTATGCAAATAATGGCACATACAGTCAGACAAGCCTGCTTATCTTTTCTGGCATAATTATACCTGGCATCACCTTCTTGCAAGCCTCTTACTCAGATTAAATAATAAAGTCTGGGAAAGGAAAATAGTAAAGTTATATTGCAGCACAGCAGCTGGAGTCCTTATATGAGCCAAATCATGCAAATTACTAAGTGCCCCTGGCTCCTTTGGGTGGCAAGATGATGCATAATGTTCAGAATCTTTACACGTCAAGAGCATCTGACTCAGCAGAATGACGCAAGGGAGAGATGTCGTCTTCAGCCCGTGAGGCTGTTGGGTCAAGACTGGAAACTGTCTGGTCAAGACTGGAAACTGTCTGGAAGGTCTGCTTTAGCTAGCCACAAAATAGTAGTCTGTGTTCAGGGTTAGTTGAGTGATGCACAGTCAGTTGGATGGCTGGCTGGGGCTGGCTCCGAAGTGGGACTTGAGTGCCCAGGTCCAAAAGCCCCGGGCAGCCCAGGTATCTGCATCTTCTCAGCCTCTGCCTTGGGGCTGTGGGTTGCACTGGGGCCAGGATGCCCAAGAGTGAGGGATTGCGGTACTGAGATGTCATCGCTTCTTCTTGCCTGAAATCCCAGAGCATCCAAAACTACTTTCTGTGTGGGTGCATCCTGCCATGTACAGTGTTTTCCCTCGTATCGGGATGGGCTTTAGACTCTGCTGGATGCATATAATGACCGATAACAAAGCAAACAGTCGCCGTGTAGTGTTTCCTGTTGTCCAGTGATACACTGCATTTGTTATAGCTACATACAATCGTAGTGATGATGTAAGGGACTGCAAAGCAGCACAGTCCTACCACGTGGAACATGCTTCTTATGAAAGCTGTGCTATCCAGAGAGGCTGCATCCTCCTTCACTCTTCCAGGGAACCTGGCGCTGGTTGTATTTAATTTAATGCTGAAAACCCGGTCCCGGTTTTAGAGAAGTACATGAGTACTTCTCTAAAAGGTAAACAAGCAGGAGATGCAGTGTGGTATTAGCAACTTCTAGCACAGTTCCTCTTGGATGCCTTGAGGTCATCCCTGCGGAGGTGCATCAAGTCTGGTTCTTTCAATCTTGGCCATGAGCTGTGCCTTTGCCAAGGACGTGTGTGTTTTAACCTGGCCTTCATCTCTTTTGTATATAAAGCTCTAGAGAGCTTTTCCATGGGTTTGCTTCAGTAATTCCTCCCTTTAACCTTGTGCATAATCCTTCTCATTCCCCCGATTCCCTGGGCTGTAGAGTGGTTTCTATCAAGAGGTAAAAGCTAACTGAATTGGCACGGGTGAAAGCATCAGACAGGCTTGTGAGGTTTGGTAGATGACATGCAAAGAGCAAAACATGGTTCTTTTGAGACCAGCTGGTGCCAGGTCTGGGTCCCTGCACCCTCATCCTGTACACTTAAAACATAGAAGACTTCAACTAGTTATATATCAACCAGTCAATAGCACAGTACAAAAAAGCAGAGAGCCATTTTATTAACATTTCAAGTGGTTCTTGTTCTACTATTCTAAGAAGAGGCTATTCTTTATTTAACCTTTATTAACGTAGGAGTGATCTTGAGAAGCACCAGTAATACAGCCACCAAATACAAGAGGACACATTTTCATTGTTTAGCAGTCAAGGATGCTCCCTGCAAGAGCTGTTGGGAAGCAACTCCTCCCTCGAGGATGGGTATGTCAGTCTGGCTAAGGGAAAGCAGTGACTGTCTAAGTACAGAGATTTCATCAAAAACTGAGAAACATTAATAGTAGCCATGCTCTGAATCAGTTTCCAAAATTCTTGCATTAAGAAGGAGTTCAGTGGGGACCAGTTGTGCTAAGCATCCGTCTGACATTTCAACAGGGAGGCAAAGGACAATGCTAAGTTTTCTTTAACACAATGCTAAGTTCTTCTTTGGTGTAAATGAAGAAGACTTACAAAATTAAGAGGTGGAAGATACCTATTAGGTCATCTTGTCCACCCCCCTGCCAGCGAAGGACTTTTCCTAAAGTATCTTCCTAAGAATATTAACGAGTCTAGTTACAAAATGATTCAAGTAGTAGGGCAATGCTGCTTTCCTGGGGGAGGCTATTCCAGGGTCTAATGAGTTTTGCTCTTGGGTAACTTTCCTTGTCTCGGAGCTTTTTCTGTCACTTTTATTAATGAGTTTTTGCTTTAGTGCTGCGATACTTTTCTGATTTTCACTGATTCACATATCTGAGGGCCACTAGGGACCACTGGCCTTACAGCTTGGCCCCTTCCTGACATTGTTGAATTGATTTCTGCACATTTCTTAAGATTTTGTGTGAGAAAAACCTACTGTGTTTGCAGCTAAGGCAAAACATCTCTTGAATTCCCTGAATAATGATTGGGAAAAGACTTCGGAGCATGACCTCAGAGCAGCTCTGACTCATCCTTGTACCCAGCCTTTAGCTCCTGTGGGCACCAGCAGGTCCTGCCAGCAAGGCATTC
>NW_009218588.1:107090-112676 GCF_000690835.1 Fulmarus glacialis
CAGTCTGCATTGTGCTGCCTGGAAATCTCTCTTTCAGCCAGACTTTTCTTTTTTCTCTGGCATATGAGCAGAGGGATCAAATGGGTACCTGATCTCCAGCAAAACAGTCAATGTCCTCGTGCTACCTTGTGCTGAGGTCTGCAGTACTTGAGGAACGGGCTCACAGGGCATTTGGGACTTTCTCCGCTCCCACTAAAATGCCTGACTAAGCTGCGTGGAAGTAAGATCAGTGTCAGGGTAAGTCCAGACCTGTGTGCTCAAGCATCTGCTTCCCAGCCAGCCATGCACGTCAGCATTAGAGATGAAGTGAGGCACAGAGCGGAGCCCAAGTGCAGAAGTAGAGTGAGGTCCAACTACGAAGTCCAAACTGCCGTGCCAATGGACCACAGAGGCTTCGGCCGTAAGTACATATTGCTGGCAGGACAACAGCAGTGAGAAAAACAATCCCCAAGCAGTAAATATGGGCAAAGCTCTCGATATAATGGAAAAATACAGATGCGTCTGTATTAGAGTCTAAGACCTCTACAAGAGCTATTTCTAACCCCCGCATTTCCTGTTAGCGTGGCTTTCCTAGAAATGGATACCGCGTCCTCGTTACAGGACTCAACTGGGGCCTCTGGCTGTACTGCCTTTCCCTCACCTGCTTGGATGCCCGTTTATTCCTGGAACTACAGCATCCGGAAAATAGCACTTTACAGAGCTCTCGCTAAATTCTGTGGTTGAAAAGCCATGCAAAACGAGCTATGGAAGTAAGTGTATGGAGGTACTCACTGCTTTCAGTGTGCATTTAATAAATGGGGTCATTTGGGATCCAGCTTTGCAGAACGATCTTCTGTGTGTTATTTGTCTACTGTCTGGCTTTTTATGTGACATGATTTCTTAGTGTAGAGTAGAGCTGGTGTTTCTAACATAGCTTTTCTGAAAAATGCTGGTCTTCAAATACTTCTAAAATCTCTGTTTGGCAAATTTTCCCATTCTAGCAAAACATTTGGGATTTTTTTTTTTCATGTTAATAGGGTTAAAGTACTTCAAATCTTATAAAAATTTTTTTGAACATTTTTTGTTTCTTTCAACTGGAATTTTTTGTAAATGAAAACTTCGGATTTGCAAGAGCACTCTGTTTTTGAAAATTACTAACCATTTCAAAGTATATTCAGCCACTTTACCCTTCTCCCATTGACCTTTGAACTATTCAGCTGATTCCTGCCCAGTTGGAGGGAGGAGTAGAAGTCATGGAGATAACTTCCAGGTTCACCACAACAGGTCATAGCTGGAGGTTAGGCACCAAAGAACCTGGAAGGAGCAGAGGGAGCAAGAGAGCGAGCTTGGCCGTGACTGCTGCTGATAGCCTGGCAGAGCGGTGGGCTTTCGAGAAAAGTGTCTTTACCTGGGTTGCATCCCTTCACCACTGCGCTTCCCTTCTCAGTTTCCTTCTCGATGCATGTTGAAATAGAGGGCAAGTTTTTCTGGGCAGAGACATCTTTTTCAGGGCACCTTTACAGCACCCAGTTTCACACACTTCCAATTTCAGATGGCTGCTGCAATAAAGAACAGTCATACGGACCACTGGCCTGATCCATTCTCATATGGCAGGGATTTTCTTGGTTTGTCTTCTGTTTTTCTTTTTACTAATGGTAATTCAAATATATGCTTCCCGAGAATTGCTGTAATCACTGAAAATGACGGATCTGTCCTTGTCAGTGTTTCTTTCCCGGCTCCTTTCTGAACACTTCTCTCTGTTGTGCTGGTAACACTCGTCTGTGTGCAACTTTCCTTACATTTTGGCAGACATTGGGAATTTCAGCAGCAATAAATTTAAATGGATAGAATTAAGAAAGAAGACAGCTTTTTGGAACAGAGAGCAAGGCTTTTTTGGTAAGCTTTTTTTGGTTTTTTTCTAGATATATCATCTATGAACTCTCACCTGGGACTGCTTTTATATAGAAAAAAATATCATGTGCCTAAATGTCTATAGACTGCACCTGGAATTGAAAATAGATTTCTGCTCCAGTCATATTTCTCAGTTGTCTGTCCCTGAAAGGAGCTCTAAAGATCAAACTTTGGCTTGTCGTATTTTTATTTCCCTGGGCTTTTGTTTGCAATTAACACAATATTTAGCATTTCATTTACAGTAAACACTTGGAATATGTATGAAATAGCCACTTCTCGCTTTTTTCTGACAACTGGAAAGACATCGTTTGTGGGTGCCGCTAGCATAGATCCACTTTCTTGGGCTTAAACTAATTTGTGCCAGCTGAACTTGTGACCTGAGCGATCCCTCCTGCGCCCCAAGCCAGGGTGCGTGCAGCACGCCGCCTTTTGTTTCCCGACCTTCCTTCAGATGATCCTTCTTAACAGGGAAACTGCACACATCCCCATGCACTGGACAAGAAAAATGCCGTGGGCAGCTTTCTAATCCCCCAGCAAAGCTGGAGACAGCACCTACTATATCAAATAGCTCCTGCTCCTGCCACGGCTCCCTCCGGGCTCTGGCCTCGTCCAGTTTATGACGACGCCAACCGTGGGTCGCCTCTCACTCCCTGGGGAGCCCCTTCCCTGCTCCAGCAGATCTTACCAGTAGGAATATTTTCCAGATGTGCAGCCTGAGCTGGCCCCCGCTTTGCTCCTAGCTGTGCCCCGTTGCTTTGAGTATGGTTTTCACGTAAGATGCATTTAAGCAAAAGTGTTGCAGCCTGGTAGGACCAAAGGAAATATTTTCACCAGTTCTGAAAAGAATGAATGGCTGAAGGAGATAAAAAAAAAAAAAAGCCCCTCAGGAGGAATTGCTATCCATAAGGACTTGGAAGCACTTGGAGACTGGCTCTTCTTCCCCTACAGAAACTCCACTTGTCTGGCTCCTAAATCCGATGAGAAAGCAGAAACCTTTTGTCTGCACTGCAGTGATTCAGCACATCTCCTGGGTTTTGTCCTTGCTTTTCATTCTGTGTACAACTGGATCTTCACAATGTGAACCAGTATAAATGCACTGATATCATCTGAGCTATGCCGATTTACACTGGGGTCCTTTCACCTGTATCGAGTCTGTTAGTAGTCCTTACCTGCGTATGGTAGGTAAATGCTGCCTGGAAAGACGCAGGCAGTCTCTTGAGACCAACAGAGCAACTGCACTTTTGAATCTGATGTAGTGCTCCTATTTTCATGTCATGCTTGTCATGGTAGATACTCAAGTATGGTCCAGAGGTGCAGCATGATGATTGTTGTCACCTACCTGTAGAGTTTTCAGGATGCCTTATTTTTCCTGGACTGTAGTATACTATGGTCCCTGGGGTGGGCTGTTCTAGTGGCTAAGGAGATGGACTAGGATGAGATGTAGGTTTCTTCCCCAGTGTCTCTCTCTTTGTCTACTGGTTCCCCTTCTGGTTCCCTTAAAAAGGAAACAAGAACATCACCCACTGCGTTACCAGGTGCGTTTCAATCCTAAGCCTGTTAGGGCCGGGTGTATCTATTTCTTTGTGTTTAGGGGTCAAATGCAAAACGTGATGATGTTCTGATTTTGACTGGGAAATCTTCCGACCAGTTTCACCCTTCCAGCAGAGGACTGTAGTGTGCTAGTGGTGACACTGGAAGCTCATAGCAAAAGAACTATGAGGATGAAGATGATGACCCTGTGTTGAGCATGGGATAGCAAATAGAGGACCAGTTTTACAAGCTTGTCACTATTGCCATGAGTGCCAAAAGTGTGGGCTGGGGAGTACTGAGCTCCTTGCCTCTCAAGGAAGCATTTTGCTTTGTTTGATCTTGTTTTCATCCCGAGTGATCTTTAATCACATCAGCATATTTAATTAAGCATTATCCTAAAAAATTGTATTATCTATTTCCTCATCAGAGGATACAGAATCTGTAACTTTATGAGAAGAAAATGGTTGTTTGGTTTTTTGGTAGTAATCCACATAAAAATTAACCTCTGAAGAAGAGCAAAATGTGTGCTGGAACGAGAGGAAAGAGCGAGCGAGGCTGTGATGCAATACCCAGGAGCTCCACTTCGGGTCTGTGGGCTGCATCTGCAAACAGCAGCAGCGAAAACAACAGACCAGCTCTTTTTGTGATATGTGAAGTGCAATTATAAGGTGAAATACGAAGCTGGTATCTTAATATCTTAACGATACTGAATTTATTTTCAAAGTTAAGCTGTGCAGAATGAATCATTTATCAGTGGGCCATATGGAAAGGCACTTATCTAAACCCCCTTCTTAGTCCCAGGTGTGCTTCTCTGGCAAGAACAAATCACACACAGCATTTGGAAGAGAACTTAAATTCCAGATGCGCAATTTTAAAAGATGCATTTGCAAAAATAAAATAAGGCCAAATTCTGCAATATGTTATTTTTCTGCAGCTTCAGTGAAGTTAATGAGGTTCCATGGGGGTAACTGACACAAAATACAACTCGAGGGATCTCCTTTTTTACTGTGTTACTCCAGTTTCATGCCAGCATTAATTTCTGAGGAGCTAGTCTGTCATGGGGAAGAGAACCCAACTAAAAGTGTCTACTGTCTAGTTCGTTCTTTATGTCCTATTTATATACAGCGAGACAGCAGTGAGAAGGGAGTGTTCATATTGATATCATCGCTGATTGATGCAAGCAGTAGTCCACCTTTCAGCTGATTTCAGGCATGCAGCTTCTGGAGGTCCCTGATGTGAGAAAGATGTAGTTACTTTTAACTGGCTGTGATGTCCAGCGTTTGCAGCAAAGCAAGCCTTACTGACGAGAATTGCTCTCCTAGGGAAAGCCAGGAGTACCCAGTCAAGAGGTCAGGTCTGTCTTCAGCTCTTCATTGTCTTGTGATCCAGGAAATTAGAAATCACAGAGATGAGTTACATAAAGTCTGATGAAAAAAATCTTGAAAATCACTTAAAAAATATCAAGAAATTATTTAGAAGTACTTTCTCTCCACTAGGAACAGTTTTGGTGGAGACTGAAGTTGACCCTGTGCGCAGATCCATTGCAATACTGTCTTCCACTGAACATTTTGTTTGATAGCAACAAACTGATGTGGTTTTATCAGAAAACTTGGGTGAAGCTGTTGAGCGTTTCCAAAAGGCAATCCCTGAGCAGCATTTGGAAGGAGCAGAGGAGAGCCTGGTTAGATATTGCAGCTGAGAGCTGCAGGGTGGACTCCAGCTGTGGAGGGAATATTTACTCACAGATGCTGAGCAGAGCTCCCAAACTGACTGCACGGTGACTGCTGTCAGTCAGAGCCGAGGTTAAATCTCAGATCTCAGCCGCAGAAGGAATCAAGGCCAGTAAACAGAGAGGCAGCAGTGGCTATGTCTGCAGGTGATTTGGTGCAACAGAAGCACATCACTAGATAAAAACAGTTGATGTTCAGGCCCCTAAACCTCCACTAAATGTATTTGGGGGTTAACGTTAGGCTGGGATTAGTCTGGCTTCCTTCAAACAAAGCATGTGGCTTGAAGCTACCTGCAGGACCAAGCGTTGGTTTGGTCTCATAGCCTGCTACAGCCTGGAGCGCATTTGGTGCACACCTGCAATAGGGCTTCCAGCTTCATAGCCCGTGAAAGCCCCGTGGCAGCACTCACGACTGAGCTCATGTGCAGTAAGCAGGA
>NW_009218588.1:112707-143116 GCF_000690835.1 Fulmarus glacialis
GATTTGCTTCAAAGCTGTGCTGTTGCTCTGAACTGGAACACTATGGTTGCTATCAATACAGTAGGGCCAGGCTGTGTGGTCTTGTAGAGGAATTTCTAGAGTGGAAATCAACAGATGCAGATTTTTCATCTCTTTCGGATGCTGAATTGCTGTGTGACTTCAGGGCAGTTAAATAACTCAAAACCTTTTTAACTTCCCTCTTGCAAAGCGTTTGCTCTCACTGTTGCGCTAGGAGAATGATGGTTACATGGAGGCGGGTACCGAGTGTTGAAACCCTTTTGATTTATTTAGTTCTGTTTTCAAGACCAGATAGAAAAAACTCAATTCTTACCTTTATTGAATGAGTTTTAATTAAAAATATCCAAAGCAGTGCATATTAGGATAAAATAATTTATAATCAAGGCCCGTGACAGTGTTCAGAAGTGGTGCTGTGAGGAGGTTTTTTTTATATAGGTGTCTGACTGCTAGATGACCAGTACGTTCTTCTGATGCTGGTGACTTTGTGGAGTGGCATAAACCAAAGTGAGAGGACACCAGAGGAGGAGGATGGTATCACTAATTGCCAGAGAGCAGCTGCTAGCTGGTGCCTGGAGCTGTAAATGGGATATACCCTTTGCTTCCTGCCCTGGAGACTAACCTGCCTTGGTCACCACCAGAAAACATACACAGCCAGGCTGCACTTACTTTGCTGTTTGATTCGTCTTCATCCCTGTGTCAGTGTAATCACCACTGAACAGTGCAGGTGGCTGTAGTTCAAAAGGCATGAGCAAATTCCTGCAGAAAGGCTGAGGAGTAACTTGTATCTTGAGATGCTCTGAAACATCTGCCAGTTGGTTCAGATGATGGGATGGCCTCCAGGAGCCAAATACTAAGCTAAGTGATTCAGAGAAGCCTGACAGGCTACGTATCCTAATAACACCAAAATGTAATGAAATTGAATGTGTGGCTGCCTTTAAGTCATTTGAAAGTCCCAGTCCTGTTACATCTATGAGATTGTCTGCACCATGCTTACAGAGGCACCAAGCAGGCTCTCCATGAGTTCCCTCCCATCCAGAGTTGTCTAGCAATATTCATCCAGGATTATACGCAAAAGAACGGGCTTTGCAGAGCTTATTAGTTTTGGCACTATGCAAAACTAGCTTTGGTTTAAACTCCAGCTGTTTTATCTGTGTGAAGATGCGTGGACTCAGAGGGCAGGTGTATGCTAGCTTGGAGGGCTCTGCTGCGTGCTGCAAGAGGTGGACGTGGAGTAGAGGTAATGCAATCAGGCCAGGTGATGGTCTGCTTCACAGAAATGAGATGACATCAGTATCAGTAGAAGTATGGTTTAAGGAGGAGAGTTAGCTGGGTTATGGTTAGATAGTCCCTACCAAAGCAGTAGAAGTGAAATGGAGATCCCCCCGTGTCCCCACAGGTCAAGGGCTGCTCGCTTTCGTGGCCATGTCTCAGTACCCAGATGGTCCTGATTGCTGTTGGTCTTTCACTTGCATTTTAAGTTTCCTTTCCCCGATTCTGAAAAAAATTCCCTTCCTGAGCCAGCTTAAAAACCCTCCACTTTTCCTCTTTGTTTGGTTTTTTTGTTTCTTACACATAGTGTAGCCTGGAGACCGCAAGTGACTGATTCCCAAAGAAAAATATCTCTGTTGCCCAGGCCCATAATTTATAGAATGGCTTTTCTGACCAGTTGTGTTTTCCATTTAATATATTTTCTGTTTTTCAAATCTCCCCCTTCAAAGCGGAAATGCAGCGTTCCTCGGAGCTGTGATGGGGGAACGCTGCTGAGAGCTCAATTTAAAGGTCAGGGGCCTGGGGGACGGGGCGTTCCTTTGCTTTCTGCTCTAAAATAGGCTGAAGACAAAGGTGAGGAAAGAAAGGAGAGGTAAATGCCATAAGATTATAAACAGCACTGCGCGTGCAATCACAGGTCTGCGTCTCACGCTGTACATCACCACGGTGGGCTCATTAATGTTTGCTCGAAACGTTTCTGAACCGCCATTTCCCAAAAATCATCTGTTCTCATGTACAAAAACAAATGAAGTCAGCCTTGCCGTTTCCCTGCAGTGCTTTCCCCTGGAAGAAGCCAGCAGTGGGGCAGGTGGCCAGCTGACATCCCATGGCAAGGGTTCTTCGGGCACACTCGGCTATATATTATATGAATCATGCGTGGCTGTGGGTCGGGTGCTGCGCCGTGTCATGCCGCTCGACGCCAGCCAGGGCTGATGTGGAAGGAACGGTCGTAGGAGGGTTGTGAAGCCGTGTGTGACAGCCTGTATCTGTCATACTGCTCACAGCCGTGCCTCATCTCCTCTCTGTGCCCGAGGCACAGTGCGTACAAGTGAAAAGCAAAACAAAACTGTTGCTGCTCTAAAACTTGCCATCTTGGGTGTCATTAATGCCCGAGTTAAGATACTGGAGATTTGACTTTCTAATAAATTTAGATGCACCTAATGAAGGATGTAAAACTCAGGGAATCCTCTTTGTTTTGATGGCCTGTTTTTTATTTATACCTCTTTTACATGTATTACAAGGCATTGCATGACTGTATGCTAATTAAAACTAAAGCCATCTGGCCCTGTTAGGATATCCACGTGGGCTTGGATCCACATTGCAGGAGAGGGCACGTTACCACCAGACGTGACTGTACTCTGTGGCAAAGTACGTTCCCCCTTGGAAAGCTTTACGTGTGTGCAGAAACGCAAGAGTCACCGAGCCCGAAGGACAGCGGCCGCTGGAGACCTGACTGCAGGCCAAGGCCTGCGTTGAGATGAGGTTCTCCACGTCTGGCTCTTGCTCCTCAGCCTGTTCCTGCTTCTTTATCCGGTGATGGTGTAACAGCCAAGCCGGCATTTCTTTTAGGAGCTATAACTAGGGGTCGGCTTCATTTTAGCATTCCCTTAGAAGCTAAGCAAGGCTCAGGTCTGAGAACGAGACTTAGGGGCTGGCTTGGAGATGGGAAGTTGGGCTGGGAAACCATCTTCCCAGTGAAGGCAGGGAGGTTTCCTGAAGCACCCCGCCACTCTGCCAGAGTTCCCCGTTAGGAAAGGGGCTGTTAATCCAGTTCTGCGCTGAATGCTTACAATTAATAAACCTCATATGTAGTTGGTAAATAGAACTGATAAGGAAATTATTTTTTTCCTGTATGAAAAATGTAGAAGAAAGCAGGTTTTTTTCAGTCATTAAGGTTATGGTTTTTTATAAAGGAAAATGTTTCATTGTAATTAAATTAATATTTTCAGTAAAAAAATTACATTTGAATATTTAAGATAGTTGTACATGCCACCTGGGAGGTATTCTTCAATATGATGCTGTTTTTCTATTGAGAGCAACTGCTGACTCTTGAATAGCCTAGCTAATGGCCTATCGCACTAGAACACAGTTTTCTAGTTTCTTTATAAAAAGTTTGTGCATAGATATAGTCTGCCCTGCTGAATTTTAGCTGTGGCCTAATTCAGTCCCACCATATTCAATTGCAACTGCAGATGATCTGTTCACATTTGTGACACCAAAAAGCAAAAACGTGGTATCACACAGCAGTGCAGGGAAGTCTGGGGCGTGAACCCTAAACCAGAAGTTTGAAGATGGCAAGCTGTATTCATACAATTAAGTTTTAAATATCCCAAATATGCAGGCTGCATAGTACAGAATTTATTTTCCTGTAGCTACATACATATTAATTTATATTCTTGGGGGGAAAAAAAAAAAACAAACACAAGCCAGAAGGAAAAAAAACCCTGACAAAGGTTAATAGACAAATATAGTTGCAAATGGACTAATTCTACTGCTTCAAATATTCTTACCAAAATGCTCAGATTGAAAGATTTTATTCGATTATTATTTAATCTTCTATCAGAAGAAAAATGCCAAAAAGAAGTGGCTATAGTTAGTCACAGAGGTTTTTCCTGACTTCAGATGTTTTTAGATCATGTCCATAGTGTAGGGACAAATATAAAGATGAAAAAGTGGGAAAAAAAAAAAAGGCTTTTGCACAGAATATAAACTGGAGGGCTTGAGCTAAGTCTCTAAGGAATGGGGCATTCAGTTACATTGAAGGTGGAACAGTTACACATTTATAATAATTTTATAGCAACACAATGTGTTTTAAAAGTCCTCCCAATGAATAATGGTATTTTGTTCTCATTAAAGCCTTGCACTGCATGTCTCCCATTACACTGGAACAAGGGACAAGTCTTCTGGTTAGACTCCAGTGTCCTAATGAGTCTTCAGTCCCGACTCAGCCTTACTGGTCCCGACTGTAGGCTGCCGGCAGCCACCCTACTGCATCTCACCTCCGTAAGGTCACTGCGGTGGAAATCATGTGGGCTTGATAGAAAACACAGACCCCGAGCCCTGAAGCTATGAGAAAATTGCTGTTAGCAGTGTTAGGACCAAATACCCGTTATGGTGTGTCTCAGAATCTGGTAGGTGACAGGCACATCAGGCTGTCTGCTGATGGTCAGGGTCACCTTTCCCTGCTGAAACAGAAAATGGCTTTGAAGAGTAAGGAACTGTTGTCTGCGTATTCCCTTGAGCTACCTGCTTTGCCAAAGTGCTTGTGTGATCAGGAATTCCTCTGTCGCCTTGAGCCTTTTGACTGGTGCTTGTTACGTGTTTCACAACACGCGTAGTTGTCTTCCAGTCCATCGAGTTGATACATGGAGGAAGGGATCCTTGCGAGCGAGGGGGTCACATCAAACCATCAACTGGAAGGTATTTTCTGCAGAATGGTGGAGAGGCTACTTAATTCTCTGTACTACTTTTATTTTATTTGTTTGGAACATAATTTTATCTTGACAAATATGATCTCTTCCTTTTCTTTGTTTTGACTTAACACTGCGGTTCCTTTCCCCATGTCGTGCAGGAGCATCACCACCCTGTGCTTGCCCTCCCCAAAGTTTCCTCTGGAAAGGCACTTACACCCTGTTAATGTGCTCTCAGTATCCATTTATTCTTTACAATACATCAGCAGCTGAATGGGATGTATGTGGAGTTTTTTCCTATCCCCTCTTTCAACTTTCTCTGTCTCCTTTCAATTTTTTCTTAACAAGAGGAAAACTAATTCTGGTATTGACTTAATTGAAAAAGGAAACTGAGGCCTATTGATTTAGTAGGAGTCAGAAGCCCAGATGAAGCTAACTCCCTGCCCCTTCTTTTCTGCCGTGAAGTTGTCACTAATACTGTGCTATATTCTTTTTAAATTTAATGTATGAAATATCATTGAAATTTGGAAGGGCTTGCAGTGACTGGAACTCACCAAGAACTAGAAGTTTATGGCCCCTAACAAGAACAAACAGGACCAGAAAATCCTTCATGTTCTCCCAGCTAACCATAGAAACAGCCATTTTTTTTTCTTTGAAATAATCTCAAGGAAAAGTTAGCGAAACATAAATTAGAACGACTGCAGCTGATTTATTTTTCTGAATAAAAAGGACATTCAGTAGCAGATCATTTGTTTTTGTTTTCTTTCAGAGAGTAAATGGAAACATATTCCTACCTCACTTTTCTCACAAGTACAGTAGATTTCCTAAGCTTGTGTCAAGGTTTTATTGCCAGGAAAAAGTGGTTGAGTATTCAGCATTTGTAATGAGGGCATCATCAGACATGGAATACAGCTGTCAAGGCTGGTACATTCATTTTCTAGGCGTGGGGGTGATTTGGTTAATGATCTTTGAGTGTCACTTTGCCGGACCGTTAATTATGAACCATTTTGCACCTATAACCTTCCTTTGCAGGTAATTTTTGGAGAAGGTGTATTTCTGAATGAGAGAGTGCCAAGACTCGATGAACATGCTAAGAAACCGTGTCGGTTTTGGAAAGAATAGGGAGTTTTATTTAAACACATGCACTGAATGAGATCGACTGTACCAGATGGGGCCACAGATCTGCTGAGCTTGGTTTCTGGTCTGTGGTAGTATCAGCTCTTTCAAAGGAAATACATGTCAGAAGGTTTTTCTGAGTACTAACAGAAGCACTGAACATTCATCCCTCTGACAAATTACAAAGTCAGTATGATCAAGTGGATTGGAAATAGGACTGGAAACTCCTGAGTTCTTATTCTGGCTCCGTCCTTGACTTTCTTCTGTGACCTTAAGCAAATCATTTGAACTTCTCTGAGCCAGATTCATTGCTCCTGTAATTCCATTTGATATAGTAAATGAGGAAGTGTATGGCGCTATATATCTTAATTTTCCTATCTGTAAACGTGGGTGAATGCTTTTGGTATGTAATTATTACCCACGGGTTCTGAGATGTTTCAAATCTTTACAGCGCTTTGATGTTAGCGAGCCTATTTGTTGATACATGGAGTATATACGCGGTAAGAAATTTTAGAGAAGTTTTAAGCTTTCATCCGAGAGTGGGTGGAAAAACATTGTATGTATATTATATATGTTTAATCTTGTTTTCAGCTTTCTTTTAAGTGTAAGAATTTGCCTATCATTTTTTGTCCAACAATTACCTCTGCTCTGCTGAAAGACCTAACAGCTTCTAGAACTTTGTCTGCCTTGTTAAAAAAAAAACAAAAGGTTGGCCTGAATATTGAAAAACCCTTAAGAAAGTCGGTTTGACTGCAGTAGCCTGGTTATCTACACAGCTATGATCGACGAGTGGCGATGGTGATAAGGGTAATGTCCATGATGCACTCCGAACGCCCTAAACGCTTCACAGACTTATCGCAAGCTCATTTTAATTATTCTCAGCTCTCTTTTCCAGTGGGGAGATAGTTGGCATTGGTTTGTAGCTAGAAATATCTTGCTATCATCTGTGTAGTGGTTTTGGATGCGCATACTTAGTTGGGCGTACCTGTACCAGCAGGTCAGCTCTGTATGGCAGTTGGGTGGTGGGCGCTGTTGGGGTGCCCGGCGGAGGCTGCCCGGGCCCTTCAGGGCTGTGGGTGCTCCCATGGCGTTGGGAAATTGAAAGCAGGGGTTATAGAGCATGTGCTGGCAGTTGTGCTAATATATGAAACCTGTCTTGCTGGGATTATGTATAGCCTATGCTGGTAATTTCCTTATGGGAACATGTAACACGTGGCATACTGAGTTATTATGACTTGCATGTATGTATGTGGAAGAAAGAGCCATTGGAAAGCTGTTGAGAAATGTCCTGAAGCCCATTGTTCAGAAAAAAAAAACACTTCTGAAAAGATTTTGTTACTAAAAAAGGCCAGTATTTACAGCAAGTATACTTGGCAGCTCTGTGTAGATGTGACTACTTAAAGCTTGTGGCATTAAAGCTCGTTGCTGGGGGTCTGGAGAGCATGGCCTGGATGCTCTTCTGGTGGTAATGGCTGGTGCAGTGAGAGGTGACTTGGTGGGGTGACTAAGGAGGTAGAGGGAGTCTCACGAGACTTTGGTTCTCTCTCAGGCTTCCCAATTAATACGTTGCATGAGAAGTCATTTTTCCGTTCTTTTATCTCTACCATTTACCTGGGGCGGGAAGTATCTCAGCAGTTGCATGGTGCTTACAACAATGAGGCTTTGATCTCAATTAAACAATCTAGACAAAGAAATAATAATAACCCACGATTATGCAGTTGACTGTAGTATTGCTGCAGTGGTGGAGACCGTTCCTAAACAATGCTTTTATTGTAAAACAGGCTTAGGGGGTCTTTTTTCCATCTTGGAGCACATGGTCTTATTGCTATGGGATGCAAAAGCCATGGTACTGCGTTCCATGCGCTGAAAATCAGAAGTGGAAAAGAGACCTATTAGGTCATTCATTTTGTTGGCTCTTGACAGAATTATTCCTGGTGCCATGCTCTCACCGGAGCCTGATCCTGTCTAGTTTTGAATAATTCAAACCCTGGTGCTTCTGCTACCTTTTACTTGGAAAAACTATTTCAGTGTCTAATAGACCTCCTGGGTAGGAAACTCAGACTCAGTTGAGTCCAGTAACTGCTGCATATAATTCCTTGAACCATCTGAAACAGTTTCACCTCTGTCTTGGGTGGCTGTGCAACTGAAATCACTCGAGCTTGCTAAACCGAGCTCTTTAGTCACCGTTTTGGCCCAGCTCCTTTGTTGTTTAATCTTTTCTTGTGAATCTGCCCCCCTAGGCCCAGAGATTCCCCCATAGCTGTCAGGAGTGATCAGTCAAAAAAATCAGGGGAGGACTGGTCTTCATTTACACAAAGCCCTTTTTTATACTTGACTGACTGTGTAAAGGGTCCTTAAAAATGAGTGCGTTGTGCTGTTTCTCTAATATCAATTTATAAAGGGAGTATTTTCACAAAGTACAGTAAGCACCATTTCGTTAAAATTACAGCTTAAGTCCCCGCTTCCTGGTTTCAAGTGTTTATCAACAAATCACTCTTTTTCTTTTTTTCCCTAACATGCATATTCCCATTCCTTATTGCTGTAAAGAAAGATTTAAAGAGAAGAAAAAAATAAATAGGTCTTGAAAGCTCAGAGACCATTAGAACAATAACACAATAAAAATGTTGCAGTTTACTCTTTTTCCTTTCCTATATTTCAGCAGTCAGAAGCTCTTTGCAGTCTGGCTCGTGAGCTCTCGAAGCTGGCAGCAGTTACTGGTTTTGCCGTGGTGGGTCAGCCCCTGGAGCACGTGGTGCTGCAGCTCTGTCCTCTCCGGCTGGTGCCACTATGGGGGTTTCTGTGGTCATTTGGAGGTGAGACGCAGCCAATATATTTCTCAAATAGTCCTGTGATACACAGTGGACTACACGAGTAAAATGTTACTGAAATCAAGCAGTAACCCAAAAATTAATAAGGAGCAAGTTCCTGGTAAACATTGGAGATAATAAATAAACCACATGTATTTGTCTCTGTTTGGTCAAAAGTTCATCTTCATCTCCGTGTAGGGCCTTGGGAAGAGCATGAAACTCCCAACCCCGGCACTTTGATCTAGGGAGCTCCTGCTCCAGTTTCTGCTTGATGAGTTCTTACGTAGTCACCTCTGGACTTTGCTTATGGAGCCGTGGCATAGCAAACCCTTCAGAAGTTCTGCAGTGGAGCCTTGCTGGGCTGGATGAGTATCTTGGCCTGCATGCGTGCATGTTTTTTCCTCCCTGGTAAAGCCATATATGCACTGAAGGGGGCACATGCGCTCAGCAGAGTGGAACCACAGAAAAACCTTCCCAACTGCTCCTTCAGGACAGGGACTAAGTGCTTGTTAGTGGTGCATCTTCTGTGGAAGAGAAAGCAAAATGGCACCTGGTATTTCATAAGTAATGTGAGAGTTTCCTATTAAGGGCAGCCTTTATAAAGCTTTTACAATACCATTGTCTTTGTGATTTTAGGTATAATAAAATGAGGTGTAATTGGGCAGAAAGCCAGGCATGATTTTTAAATGCTGTGCTGGACCTGAGGTTGCAGAGGTTCAGTCCTTTGCCCTTCCAAAGCCTCTCTGGGAACACCTGGAAACGACTGCATTTCCCAGGTATTCATTTTCCTTCCCAGCCTGGATTCGTACTGGACCATTTGACTGATGTTCAAGTGTAGTGACATTCTTATTGACTGTCGCCCTGTGCTGGTACAGCACACCACGTGTTAGGGGCTCGAGGCATCCCTGTGGCGTTCGGTTAACGCCATACGAAGTGTTACCCCAGACCCTCCCGCCACAAACATTTGTGAAGAACAATATTGACTGCCAACAATGTTGACCTTTAGGATGGTCACTTATGGCTCAATTATATGAGAGTCTCTCTTCCCATCAAAGCCAAAAAGCGAAGCAATGAGGCCGTTGTAGACAATTAAATCCACCAGGGTCATGTCATATTTCTATCTTGTATATTTTGAATCAACTTCTCATGAATAATATCTGTAGTGAGCCCTAAAGTTACTCAATAAAGTGTTTCTGCTATCAAGTTATTTTAAAAAAATAGCCTGATTGTAGATTGCCCAGTAGAATCTGAAGAAACCACCTCTGTGCAAAAGGGCTTTACAAAGACCTTTGCAGCAGTTAATCCCCAATTAAAGTTTCTAGAGCCAAGTTCTGATTTCCAACAAGGGAAGGAAAGCTGCAGCTGTGGATGTTGCCTGCACCAGGTCTCAAGTTAGCACTTTGCCTTCTGATCCTTAAAAAAAAGTCACCTGCTAGCCTGCAAGAGTTAAAATACGGAGATCTGCAGGCTGGTGAGCATGCTAAAACCTTAAAGCACCGTATGGCTCGTAAGAGCAGAGGGGGAGGCACAGTCTGCTCTGAGCATGCCGGTGGAGGTAGGCAGGCAGATGGCTGAACCCTGCGCCCTAACGTGCACATGAGTACGTGGAAAATGACGACTTGGTGATTTTAGTTCAAAACTATGTGGACTTGGAAGCAATGTAATTTTCTTTCATGCATCTTTTATCTGAGAGTTGGCACGTTGTGTTGTGCATAGAAATTAAGAAGATGACTTGGGGCTCTCTTCTGTCGTCACTTACAAGGTGTGTAACTCAATATTTTGTTTATTTATGGGAAAATTCTTTCCTGCAGCTCCACAAAGATTGTGTGAGAGCAAAGGAAGCATGAGGAAGGAGAGGGCCAGCCCTCTACGCCCCAAAGTGAGAGCACTGAAAAAATAAAACCTGGCACCCAGGCTGCGGCTGACTGAAAGCATCTTTCATTTGTGCATTAAAGCCAACGAATCCCTGGCCTCATCTCTCCCAGCCTACCCTCAGCATCAGCCAGCTCGCCAGAAAAGTATGGGCCATAGGAAAATAAACTATGCGTGAATAACTCTGATCTATCAGAAGCCAATAGCAATTAAAATGTCTCACTCGTATCTGATGATCGCAACACGTCTCTCCCCTGTCCCCTGTTGGCTTTAAGTGGTCCCTTGTGACAACAAGAGAGGAAGTCTAAGTGTTTGGGTGCAAGAGATAAAACCCGTCATTTTTGCACTCCATTTGTACACTGAAATGCAGCTGAGAATAGTCCCGAGCTCCGTGACTGCAGTATTTTAGTGATGTTTGGATTATCTTGCTATAACGTGTCCTTTCCCTCTGCAGCTGAGAGCGTCTCTCTCTGTCAGGTACATTCCTTTCACAAGGACGAGTTCTGCACTGAACGTTTTAGGGCAGAAAAGTGTAGGTAAGGATGCCAAATTATTCCAGGTGGTTAGATTATATTTCTAGGCACAAGGCTGGGCTGGTTAATGGTCTTTGAGTGTCACTTTGCCAGACTAGTAATGACAGAGGCACTCTGCAATTCCTGCCTTCTTTCTGTCATTGCTTATAATGTTGTTTGAGGATTCAGATATAACCTTAGGGGGATAAAATGCTTTGGCTTGGTAAAAAGGCTAATACGGACAAGTCACAAAATCTCAAGCTGAGAAAGGAACATTTACTCTACAAAGAAAGAAAAATATTTATTTAAGAAAGACGCTGCCTAGAATTTGCTTGTCTGAAAGAAGCTTAGGGAATTTGACATGATGGGCTCAAAACCATCGAGAAAATCATGACTTGGCCAGAACTAGGACAAAGGAGTCCCTCATGTCAGTCCCAGTCTACCTGCCTGTGCTGCTGCCTTCACTCATAGAGGACTATCGCAAGCCATCAGCTGTCAGAAAAACATTGTCAGACCCTTTTCAATGTTTTATGAGAAACAAGTTTTCACTTCTAACTAGCCCAATCCTATAAACCTTGAGGGGAGGGATTATTTTTTAAATGAAATAACTAGATTAACCAGGTGTCAGAAGTCCCCCGACAGCCTGAGTTGAAAACATCAGCCAAAACTAATTTCAGGCCAACTGCACCATCCAACCTACCTGTATGTTTTCACCCATAAATCTGTGTGTTGCTGGCTGGTCCCATTGCAGTGATAATTTCTCCATTAGAATAGTACTTGGATCATCTCACGTGTTCAGATCATGAATATGTGTTACTTCAGTGCTGGCAGTGTATCTGTCATGATGGGGTCCTGGATACCCAAGTATCTAATTCCTTGAAAAAATTTGGCTTTTATTCTGTGTGCTGGTTATTTGTCCTGATAGGTCTTAATATTAGGTAGGCTCAAAAACCCTAAAAGACCAATCCCACTGAATATATTTGTCCCAACCTTAGTCTAAACGAAGTTCAGCCATGCAATTTTCTTAAGTATATTCTCATCACCACCTCCAATTCAGCGATCAACTGAAAAATCAAATCCATCTATTAGCAGGACAGTGCTGTGGCAGAATAAACAAAGATAGACAGCAGCCTGTATTTCCTTGGTTTCTTGCCCTCAGATTCACCCACCCTCCTTATTGTTCTCATTATTCCTCCTGATATTTGACAGAGATGAGTCAAAATCCCCAGGATGTTTGAAGTCAGTAGCACAGTTGAGAGGACATTGAGGTCATCTCTGCTTATAAATTCTGTGTTTTTCTTGATATTTATTGCAGTAATATTCTAACTGCTGTCTCCAGCAGCAAAGACAAGATGGCAAGTCCTGGATGTTGGGTTTATCCTTGTTGGGAGGTAGAAACTCTCGATACCCTCTCTCTGGATGAGCAGAGGAAACAAATAGTGGTACTGGCTGAAGTGGACACAATGTTTTAATTAAAGGAAAAAATCCAACTTTATTACAATAAAGGGTGCCTGATTTAGGGGTTTCTTACTGAACATCATGCCAGGGACTTATAGTGCCGACTCTAAGTCTCTCTGATTGCCACTGAGACACAGGAAAAGCTATTCACGGTGTCTTTGCTTGACTTTTCCCACCTGCGCATTGAGATTACTGCTGCTTATCAAGCCCTGGTAATAATGAACCATCAGTAAAAGACTTTGAACATGTAATGAAAAGATAGAGGGAATCTAGGCACAAATCTTAAGGAAAAAAGAATTGTTACCAAGCACAGGAAAAAAAAGTATTTCCAAGTTGTCATTTAACCTTCTAAAATATTTTATCAGTATTTTTATTACAGTATTTCTCCTGAATGTACCCAGTTTAAAATGTTGTTGTATAGAAAGTTCATCAGTGTAGCTGTTTAAAAGGATGGAGTGACCATGGGCAGCTATTCATTGATGTGGAAAATTGGCGGTGAGTGATTAGACAGCCTCTAATTTGGGGACGATGCAGTAGGGCACAGCTGGGACTCCTGTATGTGCTACTAGGAAGTTCTTGTTGTCTCAAAGGTGGCACTAGGTCAGCCAAGGAGCTTTAAGGCTGCTAAAGGTGCCGGGAGCCATTTTTCGTGAGGGGGTTGAAAGGAGAGGGAAAAAATAAATGAGATTGCAAAGAAAGTAAATTACTGTTTCATGGAAGCCAGAGTTGCCTGATGTATGGGAGGATGCAAAGATGCAGGTAACTTGCTGAAGGTGCCGGAAGGAGTAAAGAGACTTTTTCCAAATTCTGTTGAGGATTTTAGTCTCTACAATGATTTGGAATCGGTTATTTGTCCTGCAGATCCCCAATAAATATCTGAGTTCAGCAATGCTAAGCCAGTTCCTGTGCTTGTAAAAGGCATAGCTCTGTTGATGTCAGTCTGTTGAAACCAAAAATCTTTGCAGAAAAATATAGTTTCTTCAACTTCTAACTTTAAGATAGTTTTGACATTACCAGAGTTCCCTCCATCAATGTTGTTAAATTATTTATTTATTTGAAACCCACCTTTACACTGAGGAGAGGCTTATAAAGTAG
This sequence comes from Fulmarus glacialis, assembly GCF_000690835.1. Lineage (NCBI taxonomy): Eukaryota > Metazoa > Chordata > Aves > Procellariiformes > Procellariidae > Fulmarus > Fulmarus glacialis. The sequence goes on from NW_009218588.1 coordinate 126,265, forward strand.
ATGGGAATCAGACTTAAGCTTTCCAGAATTGTCTAAATTGGTGTGACCAACCTCACCTTTCCTTGTTTGGGTGACCAGTTGGTGATCTTACACAAATGTTTGTGTACTTATGCTTTCCCTTTTTAAAAAAAGTTTCTGTTTCCACCTTGTGCTCTTCCAAGACTCTTCCCTCACCCCTGTATTTCCCACACGTGCAGTGCGTGTGTGTATAAGTTTTGAGGAGTCTAATACACAGCGGACGGACACAATTGTATGTGTATTTAGTACCTTCCTTGCCCTGCAATCGTGCTCTGGTTTTGATGCCTGTGTGGTTGCACAGAGGACCTCTGTACCGTGGCGGAGGCGGAGGGTCTGGCTGCCCTAGGGGCTCACCCCTTTGCTGACAGCCAGCCGCCTAGGGTGGACCGTTTCCTCCCGTTCAGCCCAGCAAAGCATCAACAACAAAAAAAATTTCTGCAGGGACAGTGGAAAAGCTAGTAAGGGAGCTGAAGTCATACCAAGTTTGTATTAACATCCCTAAGCCCTCTTATTTTATTTTCTATTTCTTCAGCATTCTTGAAATATGAAAATATTTTTTAAAAATTGCAGTTGGAATGTAAACCCCTTTCTTCTTTCTTTTAAGCTTTAAATGTGTAAATCTTAGAAACTAGAAACTCGGTTTATGTGTACCCTCTTCAGGCAGTGATGCAGTATACGGTGATACCAGATGGGTACCTGGCTGAAGTGCGGTGGTCCTTCAGGACACCACGGTGCAGTCCCCGGGCTGGCCTCGCTGCGCTGGGCAAGCACAACGGGCTGTGAAAAGGCACAAGGTTCACATGGATCTGAAAGTGCATCACATCGTCAGAGGCTCTGGCTCCATCGGTACCGAACGTGAGACCTGAGCGGGAAGTCAGGGCTGAGATTATAATCGCTGTTTACTACCAGGAGCAGTGGCTGGAGAACAGATCTGTGCGTGTGCTTCATCCGGGTTAATGCAAAACATATCTAAATGAGGGAGAAGATGCTGTGGGATGGTCCATGGACCATAGCATCCCTGTGCTGGTGCCAGCCAGGATGGCACCTCAGTGGCGCAGCGCACTGCGCGGATGCGGTGGCTGAGATGTACCAATAGCCGCAGCACAGTGCGTGTAAGCAGGAGTAGTTTTGGGGCAGGTTTTTGTGCTGTGAGCCATACCGCCAGCTCGCAGCGTCAAGGAGGTTTCCAACTTTCTTATCCCTATGACCCGTCTCTTGTTGAGGCAAATGACAAAACCAGATTCTTGGTTTTACTGGGAGGTTATTTTGAGTTATTGCTGCAAGGGGGAAGTGGTAATAATTTACGTGAATACAGATATCTCTATATTTCTTCACTACCATTCAAAGCATGAAAGGATTTATAAGGAAGATGTGCCGTTTATCAAAGCTGCTTTTAAAATACAGTTGATCTAAGCATGCAGATAGTTCAGACTGTGCAGTGTTGTCAGGGACTAAACACTAAGCTGTGGCCTATGTCATCTGCTAACCTATAAATGAGGTGGTTCCATCCATATGCTTCCACCCTTGTTCTTCACTATCTTCACTTTGGGTCTGTTTTATCCACTCCAATAGTGCCTGGCTTGAACACAGTAACCCTCTTGAAGGGCTTGAACGCATGCCCCCTGCTAGAGGCGTAAGCATATTATTTCTGAATCAGTATACACATTTTCTATGGCCTTTACGCCACTTGTTGCAGAAATCTTTGTAGAAGTCGTGTTTCTCTCCGTTTTGTTTCCCCGTGGGTACAGCTTGTGCAGCGGGGGCAGAGCAGCCCCTCTTCTCAGAGCCCTCGCCCTCTTTTGATCCCGCAGCCCTTGGGTGCCTGATGGAGAGGTTGGACACTTGGGCACGGGGAGGAGAGGTCATCTCAATAGCAGAAGCATTTCTTTCTCTAAGAAAGGAGGTGATTTTGCATTTTTAATATTTTTTTTCTGAGGAAATAATTCAGCAGTAAAATACGTTCCTTTGAGCCCATCGGGAAGCCTTGGTGGCACGGCTGTAAAGCTCACAGCCCCATTTCTTTAGAGTGTGTTCTTGGGACACTGTTCGGCTGCCTGGTTTCTGATACAGAAGGTGACGTCCTGGCAAAACTGACGGCCACGGCAAAACACTGGTATATCAACTGGTATGTACCATAGGCAAGTGACCCAAGGGAGGATGGGGCTCTATCCATGTTGGCCCCATTCTCTTTTGTGCTGTCTCATTTAAACTTAGCTACTTAGGATTTCACAGGAGCTGGACCTACGGCCATGAGAGAAAAGGAAGCTTTGGTGTCCTCATCCGTAGAGTAGGCTTGAATGGGACATTGGATGTGGAGGTCTGGGAAACCCTTCTAACGTCCAGAGAGGGGTGGCACCTTCTGCAGTTATTTCTGAGCTATTACTGTAACTTGATTTGCATACAGGGGACAAAATTGTCATTATTTTTAGGGGCCAATATATGTCAGTATTTTTAGATGTGTTCACTGAGTTAGGGAGTATCAGTCCTGGAATATCAGCAGAGCCATTTCATCCTGGTTATTGGATGCACGGCGGTGGATAAATTTGCGGTTGGATCTCCTGTCTCCCAGGTGACAACTGCGACCGCTGAGCAGCTGGTTATTCTAGAAGCTGTCTTTATTTTCTCAATAATGAGAAATTTCACAGTGAATCTTAAAAAAAAACCCAAACACATTAGAAGTTACATTAAAACTGGTGATCTTCTGATTCTGTTTTGATTAACTCGTATTTTCCAGTGAAAATGATTTAATGAAAACTGACCAGAGCATCACTTTCACTAGCATAGCAATACAAGTAAAAAACCTTTAGGTTTTTCAGTGACTTCAGTTTATGGCAGGTATTTTAAAAGCCCAGTCCTACCCTCCACAAGGAAATAAAACCGAAAAGCTGAGATTTCCAAAGTTAACGATGCACGAGTCCGGTGTGTCAGGGCTTAACCCTGTGAGCCCCGTAGGGCTGGAGCAGGGAGCTAACTCTGCCTCTCTGCTGTGAGGAGGTAATGCTGCTTCCCGAAATGATTTTATTTCATATGAATTCAAACGATAAGCAGTCCGTTGAGGAAACTGTCGGGCCAAATTCTGCAGAACCTGCTTGTGCAATTAATTCTGCTGTCTCCAAACGAGCGAGGAGCAGACCGTACGCAGCACTCCTTTCTGCTGAAGTAGCACTGCACATGTACACGCAGCCGTCGTGCGCTGGGCAGGCAGCCAGCGTGTCCTGCCCGTGGTGAGGCTGTATGCCTGATGGCGTCAGGACTTGGGTCTAGATTTGTATAATTATGGCCCACCAAAGGGCAGCGCCTTCTTGAATAATAATGAAATTAAGCACAGGGTTAAAGCTAGAAGCATGCACCAGCGCTTCCCTGCTTCATAAATAAATTCTACTGAATGAGATGTTAAAAGGTTTTCTTAATAAAGATGAGAAGTTAACTCCCAGAAGGAACAAGAAAAATATGCAAAAAAAAAAAAAAATCTCAAAAACTCAGAGTAGATTCCAACATGGTGTTGAAACAGTTCCCCAGGGAGCACAGGATGGAATACCTGCCAGCCTGGTACACGGAGAGGCAAAGTGATGCAGAGTGCGAGGTGCCGCAGTGTCCGGGGGATGTACGTACAGTGCCCCATGTCAGTCGCTCGCGCCCCACGGGAATATGTGTTGGGCATGCCGGTTTGCCTGGCTTCAGCTTACAGCTCTAATCACAGAGAATAGCTCCTGAGCTTAAACCGTGGGCTTTGCAGCTCTAGCAAAGGCTTTGTGAGAAGCAGCAGCTCCCAGGTAGACCTTTATTAGTAAATAGGTTTAATAATACGGAATAATATGGAGAAGATTTCACTTAGCATGCCTGCCTTCTACAGTTTCCTTTTTTCATACATAAACCCCTGGAAGCCTAAACTTCTTTTTTTTCAGCTGCAAACCAGAATATTTCAGTGCAAACCCCAAATGCTTTGATCTGGAAGTGCTGCTAATACATTACGTGGGAGCTCTGGATGAGCTGCCTCATGCTTGCTTTTATTTCTGTACGGGCAGGACTTGTGAGGGCAAGTTCCTTGTCCCACGAGACGCCCTTACCCAAGATGGGGCAATGGGGTGCACCACGGGAGGTGGAGCTATCTGAACCCCAAAAGGATGTGGATGCTCAAGGCTTGGAGGCAGTGGGTTGGCACATCCCCAGGTGCCCCGTCTCTCTTTCTTGGCAGGCCTGGGGATAAACAAAAACCAGCTGAGCTCCCTCCCTTAGTCTGCATTCCTTGTCTTACCCCTAGTCCTGGCTTGTTCACGCTACCGAGCCTGCACGGGGCAAGACCACGCAGGTTAAGCATCCTAATTACAATGGAGAGAAAGTTCTTCAAACAAAGTGAATTACAAGTAATGAGATCATTTCTCTTTCTGAAAAAGCTCCTTTGCAGAGAGCCAAACAAGGAGCCTTGGTGGTGCAGACAAGGGCTCCTTTGGGAGGAAAGCCAGCCGAGAGGTCTCGCTGGCTTTCCCCCCAAAGAAAAGTTCACCCAGCTCCTCCAAAGCACATTTTTGTACAGGCTGACGTTGCGTGTCTCCCCTTTCCCCCCGCTCCCCAATTTTCACATTAAAAAAAAAATTCCTTTTCTCATTTATTTATTTGGGGGTTTCTGCATCTGTGAACGTATTGGGAATAGTTGCAAAAAAATCCTCTCTGGGGTCTGTGCATGCAAAGCATTTGGAAGTCTGACGGGCATGGGCACACCAGTAGGAAGCAGAGGGATTGTCTATTATCAATCATAATACTCATCAAAACTTGTGAGATAAAGAACATTGCTTGGGTTTTTCAACTAATTTGTCTGCTGTTCGCTGTTTACTCAGGAATCTGGTTTAAAACCCTGTGTGGTAATATAATTGACTGAAGAACCATAATGTAACCAGAAAATGAATCAGAAGGAATTATTTTACAAACCCACCACTTAACTGCGAGCCAGTGGCAATCCGCAGTGGCCCTTTTCATCTGCTTATCTTCATTATGGCATTAGAGATACTGTTTGCTCTGCCAGGCTTTTCCTAACCCCACATTCACAAATATCCTCTCTTTTTTTTCCCTTTTTCCTTGAGAGGAATGTAGCTTTCTGCTAATATCTTAACCTCTTTATTAGAGAAAGTAAATAATAAATTGATGCCAATGAATAAATAAAAGTCTTAATAATCCTTATGCTGTTCACGTATTGAAAATGGACCTCAGGAGAGGAAGGGGCAAGGTAGGAGAAGGTTGCAATTTTAGTTGGTCCTATGGTCAGCTTAACACAGTATCACTTGTATAAATGAAATTATGCTGATCTCTTCTATCTGAAAATCTTTCTCTTGCTGTGCTGTCCCAAGGCAGTAAGAACCTTCTCTGCGGTGAAAACTGCTGGGAGCTGCCCGTGCCAGCCTGTCTCGTAATTCCCAAGTACTGAGGCATCGCTGGTAACAGACTGTGTTTGGGAAATCTGGACTTTATTGAAAAAGGGCAGAATGTTCATGTTCCAGAAATAATTTTTCCAGCTCTTGACATTATTTGTGGTAGCCAGAAGAATACGAAAATACTGGGAAAGGATCTTTAGTATAGGCAAAGGTATTCAATGTGGATGCTATTTTTTTTTTGTCTTAGATGGGAAATGTGTGCAGAATGTACATTTTTAAATCACAAATTATTGTGAAAATGGATATGTTGACTTAATTTAATTTAAGGCAGGCAGGTTCAACTTATCTAAGTTGAGAGAGTTTTAAATTATCTTCACATGCTGCCTATCACTGGTGGTGTCTTGGGTATATTATTCTGCATGACTCACCAACACCACGAACAGTGTTAAAGCCAAATATACTTTCTTTTTAAATCACTAATCCATTTTCTTTACCCTTAATTGCCCCAGTATTTTCATACCTGTTCTTCTTCTGGCCTGCTCCCTAAGTGTTTCGGGGGCCAGCTGCACGTGAGTGCTGATTACCAGCTATCTTCTCTCCTATGCACCCATCCTTCCAAGAAACTACATCTGAATTTGTTCCCTGTTCATGCCATCGCTTGAATTTTGCTGCGAGTCCATTCCAAACAGTTCTAGCTAAATCCATGTGAAATAGTGAAAAATTCAGATTTTTTAAATCCAGAATTAATGCTAAATGTCCAACTGCACTGTTGATGTAAGATTCAGAAGAACTATAAATACGTCATGAAACAACAAATAGTTTATCGAGGCTCAATTAGTGTTATTCATCGATTTCTATAAGCTCAGGGTCTGACTGAGATTTTGATCAAAATTCAGAATAAGCATTGTACTACAAATGTATCCCCTACCCTGACAGTACAATATTTTTGTCAGCAAAGGGAATGAGAGAAGAAAATGATGTGAAACTGAAAAAATGTTGGGTTTTCTTGAGCTGCTCAGAGAAGTACATACCATTTGCTAAGTAGTAAAAACCGTTTGCTAATCTGTTGCCATCTGCCTTTATTACTTCAGCCCACTCAGCTAGACACTGCAACAGCCACTTTATTGCGTGCATTATATCAACTTTAAATCATGCACTGAAGAACTGTGTACTTGATTTAGTCTTTATTTTTAATAGAGACTGAGGACATCCGGCTTTGCTGTACTGGAAAGGCTACGGATGCTGTGGATTTAGCATTTTTCTGCAGATCTTGCTCTATTTTCCAGATTTTAAACTTTTTTTAAGTTCCATAGCTCATTTGGTTGCCAACATTACTGTAGGCTTCTTAATGTAAATCAACCCACTGCTGTCTTCCTGAGCCTGGAGACCAACTAAAACAATAGCACCAAGAGGTGTGAATTTTCCCCCTTCATCTTAATAGACCATTAACTTCAAAGTCTACTTGTGACCATTTACAGGCTTAGTGTTAACCTCTCCTGCTACAGTATGTCCAACAAATGCACTTGTTGTCCAGCCCCATATGGACATACCAGATGTTCCTTCCACTGGAGTGGACGTTCCAGAGGAAATTGCTGCTGGCGGCACGGTCCAGCGGCAGGACAGAGGTAAGAGGCTGGGCCAGTCAGCCGAGGCCAGTAGTGGTATTCTTTTTGAACTGCAGATGCCGGCTTTATAAGCTGTCTCCAGCAATTCCTCTTGTGAACTACCACTTCTAACCATTTTTCCAGATTCCATAGGGATGTTGCTAAAATTGCTGAGCAATTTTTGCTCATCTGCAACCAATACTGAGAACTTTAACAAGTCGTGGAACATTTCCCCCCCCAGGCAGAGAGAGAAGTGGATTTTCAGACATTCTTTCCTCTCTTTTTCTGTAGAAATAAAGACAGACATTGGCTTATGTTTGTGCAAGGCCATCTGTTTAAAACAGATCCAAAAGGACTTTGAAACATGTAGATAAGAATAACCTTTTCTAAACATCACCAGAAGTACAAATCACATGCCCTTCTTTCTGTTACACTCCCATTTGGCCCTGTCTTACTATGTAAAGCACACTTGTTTTGCTTCCTCGTCAGGTGCCAAATGAGAGCAAGTTACTTTGCCACCTATATGTACCTTAGAACTAATTTTTTTTATCAAGAAAAATTCTAATTATCATACTGAAAATCACTGTAAATTTTCCCCCAAAGCATGTCTTTCCACATCTTCCATCTGCATCACCCCAGACACTTCTTAGGTATTTCTGACTTCCTGCTTTTGCCTTCCCCTTCTCATCCATGATCTTACTGATAAATTCAAAGACGACTGAAAAATTAGAGTATGATCTCTCCTTCTCTTTGGGGTATCTTTCCTTTTCCCACTGTAAGTCTCTTCTGCTTCTTTCCTGTCTCAGAAATAGGAGCTCCAGTTTATTGCCCTCTTCTAAGCCTTCCTTTTACCTCCATGATACAGTTTTATTTCTCAGTCTGCTTTGGGCAAAGGGAGAGGTGTCCTGTGCTTTTTGCCCCTTAACCTCTCAGTTTTGTCTGGGTATTTACATTCAAGGTTCCTTACATATTTAGAGTTCCTTTTCATCCTGGGCATTGTCTAGTCAGTTCCAGGTTCTTGCTGTACAGTCTCATGTCTTTAGGGGTCACTTTCTAGCTGAAACTCAGAATCAGAGATCCATCATCGCCCATCATGATCTACCATTGGGCTCAGTCCTTGATCTCTCTGTATTCTCACTCCAGGTTTCCAAATTTACATTTGTCAAAAATCATGCAGTTTCTCTCTGCAGAACATCTCCATGGTAGAGATATTGCCCGGCATCTACTCAACTGATCTTTCATCCATCCGTACTGTGATCGCTGTAGGGATCTTCTCTCCTTGTCTCTAGAGGACACTGCAGCCTCTCACACCTACTCTGACTGCAGAAAGTCACTTTTCTTTGGTGCTTACAAAAATCCTAAAAATGTTTGTCAAGGCACTGTGAGCAGCTTGTAGCAGTGAGTAGTATCATTCACGTTGTTCCCTTGTACTTTCTGATCTGTACTCACTTTTTGTCTGTGGTCTTACATGTAGTCCTTCCTAAAATAAGTCAAACCAAGACTTGGAAGCTTTCCTTTCATTTATTCTTGGCAAAGTACAGTGCAACTGTTGCCCGTGCTGAAGACAGCCATGGGGTGCAGGATTACAGGTGGTATGGTGGTTTCTGCGTTGTTCCTTCAGACACGTTTGTGTTCGATGCTTCCTGTGGCCCCACACACGTGAAGAGAAAGGAGGTGATCTTGCAGGAGAGGGATGTGACGGGTGCAGCCACGGTGACAGTGCTGCTGCCTCTGGCTGCCCAGAGCTTCCTCTTGCAGCAGTGCCATTGTGGGGGTTAGGAGAGCACACCAGCGTCAGGAGTGCAAGGTTTTAGCCTTTATAGATTTGGGGCAGTTCACTGGAGTCCTGAACTGAAATCCCATTCTGCAGGAAGCAGCAGGCTCTCTCAGGTGCTTGGATAGCCAAGAGTTTCTGGTCCCCTGCGTGGACGAACCCCATAGAAGCACTGTCTTATTTTAATTCTCTTAACACATCTTGTTATTATTTGTAGTAGTTAAAAGGCAAAAAGATGATTGCCTGATTCTTGTAAACTTGATTGTATCTGCCAGTCTCGCAATTAAGAAATTGTCTGTTGATCTGGAGTCATTTTCGGAGAATACAGAAACCCACCAGCTCCTTTTCACACCTTCTTTTCTGGCTTCACAAATAGCATCAAAGTTCAGAGAGAGGTGGCAGAAAGCGTCAGGTGTGGGGTACCACAGTGGCATTTCTAGCTAGAACTGCCTTGTATTCCTGAAATTGTTTTCTTAGGAGTCAGTTGGTTGTGTAATTTCTTCCTCCTTTTTTTCTTGACAGTTATTATGATCTCTGTTCTGTGTTTATAATAACGTGTGTTTACTAATAGTGTGGTGGCATGCCACTGCCAAGCTTCTTCTGCTAACAATAAAAAAAGGGAAAATTGATATTTATGGAGACTCGGGGGCTGGCTGGGCTGTAGCTCTTGATTTTTATTGTCGCTGACTGCAAACTTCTCAGACATGAGAATCTGTATCTCATTGTGCAGAGCTGGTTTCCATTTCAGTCTGGGTCCCATTATTAGGGTTTGGTTTACATTCTGTAAGGTTATCCATGTGCGGATTCACACAAACAAATATGCAATTTATGTCTGTAGCTTTCACTTGTGGTACTTAAACCTTCACCTATTTGAAATGTCTCTGGAAGGGGATAAGAGGAACTACAATGTTCCTCTTCCTAATGGGTGTGTATGTCGTATAGCAACAAGCAGTCTAATAAAAATAGTTTGAATGAATTTCCACGCTCTGCTGAGCCCACCAGGGCAAGAACGAGCTGTGTCAGGGAAGAGTATTGCAGAAGATGTGAACCACTGCTCACGCTGCGTATCTCTTGTGGCTACACGGAGGACCCTGTCTCCAAGATTGTCATTAGCCCAGCATGTTTCCCCAACATCAACTACTACTTGGAGATATCTTCATGCCGTCCAGTGAGGTTTTCAGGTTCAGGGTATTTCATGTTTGGCGAGCCTTTGCAGTGTAATGTAAGAGAAAAGATTAGTTCCCAGAAAAGCTCTTGGTCTCTGGGAGCAAACCAATTCCACTTAAGCAAAGATTTCACCGTGAATGATCAAATCTATGTTGTGATATTGGAATCCTAACCATGCATGAGAATATTGGGTGTTGGGGTGGGGGCTTCTTTTAAAAAGTGTCTCCAAGTGGAGCTACGTGTCTGTGGACAATTGACTTCCTTTGGAGGAATATATTGTGCCAGGAAGGTGACTTGGCAGAGATTAAGCATTTCTAGGCAGGATGCCTGGAGAAAGGCAGTTGGCACTGTCCGCCTCTGAGCTAGGGCTTTTCTTGACACTGCAGTCAAGGGCAAGGGGAGTCGTGCTAAAACGAAAGGGCATCTTTCTGTCTTTCCCTTCTACGAGTAGGGGCCGCTTGTCCTCGGGAGACTCCAAGTCTGCTTCTTCAGCTCCGATGGAGAGCTTGGTTCATTGCCAAGCTGAATCCTACAGCTTCTATTCACCTCTTGGGTATTACCAATGATGTCTCCTTCCTTCTTTTTTTTCAAATTAGGCACAAGCAGGAGCTGTGTAACTCCTGTCTTCAGCTTTTTGGTTTTCCCCTGTGACTGCTAACCCAAAATACTCATAGAAGAAATAGTGGCTTGACCTTTTGACTGACCAAACAGGGCTGTGACAATGTCTGAGTAAAGGAGACCACCTAGGAAAGTACTTTTTTCTCTGAAGGAAAAAGTCGTTTCTTTAAACTTTGTGGTAATAGGGGGTTTGATTCTCCTCCCCTGAGTCTCATACCAGTACCAGCCCAGCCATTCACGCTGCTGACAAAGAAACAGGCTCGGTGAGGACAGATGCTTTCACAGGTAAACTCTCCTGCTTCAATGTGTATTGTCCTATGACAGACATGAGGTACTTTTATATCTTCTCCTACCAGTTAATCTGAATAATTCAAGTGATAGAAACCGATTCTTTTTGTGCTAAAAGTTATGCCAATTACATATTATTCAATTACGAGTTTGTTACTCTGAGTCCCTCATCGTTAGGGGGAAGAGGAGAATGGTATTTTAGAAGTAGGCGGTTGCCCTGCAATACAGCTGTGTTATAGTGCGTCTTACACACATGGAAGTTTTAACAAGCTTAATGAATTTAAGCTGACTTCTTGAGAACTTAACTTTGCAACTCTATAGTCTCTATGCAAAGTTGTATTACAAGAACATGTAAACATCATACATCTGATTTGTCCTTTTCCAGTCCTACATTTTCCCAATTACGTGGGTGCAGAATATGTGCTCTGCTTTCAGTTCCCATGCAGTTTCCATTGAATCCCACTTCATAACTTGAATAAATGAAATATGAAGTATGTCTGTGTTTGGAAAGTTTCCTGCTTTTCTTACCTGGATTCATAGTTTATATACACATAGGATACTAACCATATTAAAATAATAAAAAATGAATATGAAAACCCTGTATGTTATCATTTAGTGATCCCTTTTTAGTTAGGGAAGAAAATCATGACTCAGCCCCAGAACAAATGAAACTTACGGTTTATGAAAAGCAGAAAAATGAGTGTCAAAATGAGTTCAGAGGTGGCAGTAGCCCTTAATTTTGAACATTCACTGCGGTGAATTGTTCTTCCTGCGGTCATACTGAACCAAACAATATTAGCTTTGGTTGTCATCTGGTGCTAAGACTTCAGTGAGAACTTTGCTTGAGAAATATGGATGCTTTTGCAGTGTTAAATGCATTTATGGCTCTGAATTTTGTTTTGCTTCTCAAACAAGAGCTTCATATTTGTATTGAATGCAGAATATTTTTAATATTAACATTTGATTTGAAATGCTATCCAGATCCTCAGTGAATATAAGCTGGCATAACTCCTTTGGTGACAGTGGAGGGAAGTGTTCGCACATATGGATCCTGGCACTTTGCTCGTTCCTATTGTGTAAACTGGTCATAGTATGAGCTGCTTTCAAGAAACCCAGCTTCTTCAGCTGCTGGACTAACCATGCCCACCAAAATCTATTCCATAGCTATGTTTATGGCCTCTGGATTTTGCCTGTCGGATTCAGAGATGTATTGAGCCATCACATGAGAAAATTTTTCCGAGTGAGGATAGTATCTCCCCTCCTTCCCATTGCCTGCTCCCTCACTGCTTTATGACCCCTCTCGCTATGAAGTCGTTTTCATAATATTCTTACAAGAGGTGCTCCCCTGCGGCTGTGACTCATCTCTGTGTGGCTGTTGGCATCTTCTGCTGGCAGCCGGGGGAGGCTGATGGAGGGCAACGCTCCTGCAGACAGCCCTCTCCGACAAAGCTATAGAGAAGAGAGAGTTAATAGGAGGGAGTGGATTCTGTGTTTGGAAAAAAAATTAAAACATGAGCTTGCTGCTAGTAATTTATTACACCCGGACTGTGTTCTTACTGCAGAACCTCATAAATAATATTTCATTTAAGATTTCCAAGGATGGAGTGAGGAATTTAAGGATCAGACTGAAGGAAACATATTTGTATCATCACCATCTTTAACTCACTGCTCTTTGTAAACTAGTAGAAGATTGTGGGTTCAGGGACTGCTAATAAATACAGCGTATTGAGCTGGTATGTGTTTGAAAACCCGGATTTTTTATTACATTAGCTCTAAGTTTATCTCTAACACCTTGGGATGCTCTGAGGGTTCAGTTTTCAGTAACATAGGTAATACTTATGCATGAGAGATGTAAATTAAAGGCAAACAAGCTTCTGCTGATAGAAATCGTTGTAGTGGAAGAGTGATTAACATCAGCTGAACCTCTGGCTTTTGGAGAGTAAATGACACCAGCTTGGACTCCTGTGCTTTCCTAAAGTGATGGGCAGATCTTCAGCTGGAAGAGGGGAGGCAATTCAGGAGTCAGGAGAGCCATGGCATTTGCACGAGCTGAGGATTTGTCTCAAGCTCACCTTCCATGTTCAATGTAAACCACATTGCGCAGCATCTTTTAACTTAAGGGAGTATTGGTAACTTAAGGGAGTATTAATATCATTCCAGCTCCGGCTGGTAAGAAACAAGTTAATATATCAGCCACCCCATATGAACCAAACTTCATCTTGTGGTAGGGAGGTGTCCCTTCTGCACCCAAAGGAACACCCTGGCGCAGGACTGTGAGTATTTAGGATTGAGGTACCTTGATGAACAAGATGTGGAAACTCTCAGGGAGTGGCTTTAGGGGACTGAGACCACGGGGCAGCAGGGCTTTCATGAACACACAACTCTCTTCTGGAGAGATCAGTGGGTGTTTCAGAGCATCTGATGCTGTGAGTCTGTTTGTTACATGAGTTTAATCTGCTGAAGCTGGAAAGGAAGGACTTAAGAGGGAAATAATCCACTTTTCTAAACATCTTCCTCCTGGAGAAAAAAATGGAGATTTTCATGAGAGCCGGAGGCAATGAGATCCTGCGTTCCTGTTAAATAATTCTGTTAAGCCCAGGCAAAACTATTGTGGGAATAAAGAAAACATGAGTAGTTTGATAGGGCACAGCTTGATGTCCCAGTGACTTTGAGATTGTTGGCCCATGAAGGAAATCAAGAGTGGTTGGACTGTCCCCAAAGCGCTGCAAAGGAGGCTGGGGGTTAACTCCGCAGTTAGAGTCAGCAGTGTTTGTTGTGGACCACAGGGAGAGACTCTGGATCCTATTTTCTAGCACACTAGTGGCAACCAAACATTAACTACTGTCATATAGAAAAACTTGACTAGCATGGAGAGCCCAGTCTTACCCATGGAGCTGGTTCTTCCGAGATTGAGTTGAGGCCTATTGGGTATAAGGGAGTTGACACTATCCTCCTTCATGTGATTTTTGTTCTCTTTCTAGAGAGACCACCACCATAAACTCACTCAATTATCTCCAAAAGAGGGCTTTTTGTTTTACTTACTTTTTCCTTGAACCTTTTACAAGTATTCTCATCTCAGTCTGAGTTCTTCAGTGGATATTTGTACATGCCGGTGGACAACGGTGTCAAGCTACATTATGTTTTTAAACACGGTTCCTGCAATAGGATGGTATTGTCTCAGTTTAAAAATAGGAAAATTAATTGCTAAGGTGTTCAGATTTCTAAAGGTTTGTTGTGACTGAGCTTTGGAGTGTTGAGCACGTAGCAGGATGTGCTCTTGGACCCAAGCTGTCTTATGTGAAGCACTGGATACGCTGAGACACCAAAAGCATATGGAGAATATATGTACAGTGTCTCAATTTTAATCTCCTAGCAGCAATGGTCAAGAAGTTACGGAAGTTAAAGAAACGGAATGGAGGCAAATGGAAGCACAAGAGGGAGAAAGGAGTATTTTCTGTTTCCTTTTATTGTTAAGCATGAATTAATGGCTTTTATTAATGCAAAACCTGTTAATCTAAAGTAAATCCAAGCACTTGGCAAACTACAGTCTGCCTCAAGGTTATTCTTCATTGGAGGACATTTCTATGCAAAAATGTAGGTGCAGCATTACGAATGCCATTGAGCTGTGTGTAGTAAAAGGATTTTGCGTATCCCTGGAAGCACACCTACAACACAGATTCAGCCACAGGGTCCTACTTTGTGGTTGTATATCTTGCACCGAAGCCTGTGTCATTCCCGCTGCTCTCCAGCCAGTTGGAGCAGAAATGGTTCGAGTGTGTGTCTAGCTGAACGGCAGGTCACGTTAGGTTGTAAAAATATCAGAGCAGGAACACCACCTTTTAGCTTGACACAGATGTGGTTCCCAGCAGCTTGGGCTGGGAAGGATTACATCTGGAACGGGACCCACCGCAAGGATACAGCTGAACGTTGTACAGTTGCCCAAGGTACTGAAGACAAAACTTCAGCCAAGATACTCAGTAAAACTCTTCAGGTTTTGTTGTCACAGGTGTTCTTCATTACCACAACTGATCAGGTGCTGACTTTTTTTCCCTAACCATCATGAGGAGCATGGGCTCCCCTTGCCAGACTGGGAATTACTCAGTCCATATTCAGAAGGAGAGGGTCACCTATAGAATCTATAGCAACGCTGATGGCCTTGTCTGCATACTCAATATTCGGCTGATCAGCTCCCTTTTATAACCCAGTGGGGCCTATTCTGCTAATGCCGTACAAACACATGGTGAATAAAAGCACATTTTATATGGCTCATTGGGAAATATATTTCTGAGAGGATAGCTGCTTGGATTCATATGCATTTGAAATCTCACATACGTTGGCTAGTTGTGATTAATGCAAATGATGGGTCATTGCTCCCAGGCTGGATAAAGCATAATTGTTATAACAAAGAGAACTGGAAGAAGGGACTGGGAAAGAAGTAGGCTGTCTTCCCCAGAGAGATCCAGGAAAATTAGGCTAATAACATAAGGTGTGTTGGCTGGAGCAAAGCTTAAAATAAATTTTGTGGTTTTTGCTTTCACACAATGTAATTGCATGTATGTACATGGTTCTTGTTGGGAGAGCTCTGGATAAATCCCTGTCTGGATTGTTTGTCTCTGTGTCAGAGTCTGGCAGTAGGTTTTGTGAAACCTGGTGTTGCATCTCATGTAGCGTTTTTCATGCGAATATTAGCGCATGAAACTAAAATACCCTTTTAATGAGGATTTGAGTGAATATAAAAGTAAACCAAATAGAAGCATAAGCACAATCAAAATGAATTTGTAAATTGGGGGAAAGGAGGGAGAAGGGGGAGTAACTAATATTTGCAGTTCTTGCCATGATTGTCAGATGTTCATTTTGATGACATATGTGAAATGTAGAGGCAACCCTGCATCTAAATGCATCAAAATTAGTTGGAGAGACGTGGCTAAGTGCCACGCACTGCTCGATTGCAGAAACACCAATCTGCACATCAGTCTCGCAGCATGCCATGAGGAGGAACGGAGAGAAGCTGCCAGCTCTGCAGGTGGGTAGCTGGCTTTCCTTTCCCAGGTTGTGACATACCTGGGCCATCGTCACTGGAGCACTACGTTTTTTTTCTAATAATCTACCTGCCTACATGGCGCTTCAGCATGTGGCAGCACATATGATGGTTTGCTTGACTCTGAGCAAGCTGGCAGCAAGAGTATCATCTATTCTCAGTAGCAATTTTTAAAATACCTCTTTACTCTATTATATGCATTTCATTACTGGTTCTGCTTCCAAGAGGCTAACGGAAACCCCTGGATAGAGCATCCCTGCAATTGCTGGGGTTTGACATTATGCTGCAGTGTAGTTTCAGTGCTGTTCCACACAGAGTGGGTCCTAATAGATAGAGTGAAAGTGTTGCAACACCATCTGTGCCTTTCTGGAGGCAGGTCACACTGGCTCTGCACACAGTTCATAGTGCAGATAGTTACAGCCCAGGGTCTCTTCTGCCAAACTCCCATATCCCTCTTGCACTGTTCCTCTTTATCACTCTTATCCTGAAAACTATAACTATTACTATTTGTATTTATAGCAGAGCCTCCCACCCAAATCAAAATGAGGATTCCCTTCTGCTGGTCACTGTAAACATCTGATACATAGGCTGGGGAGACTTCTGTGGTGGGCTGTGTTGTGGTGTGGTGGGACAGTGTTCCCACACCCACCACTGACCCTTCGGGAAGTTACAGGTGTAAAGAGTCATAAAGTTACCCCCAAAACACATCAAAACTTACGTACTTCTGCCCTGGATAAGATCATTCTTAGCAGCAGATGACACCAAGCTGAGTGGTGCGGTCGACACGCCTGAGGGATGGGATGCCATCCAGAGGGACCTGGACAAGCTTGAGAAATGGGCCCGTGTCAACCTCATGAGGTTCAACAAGGCCAAGTGCCAGGTCCTGCACCTGGGTCAGGGCAACTCCCAGTATCAATACAGGCTGGGGGATGACATGATTCTATGATTCTATGAAGGGATGGAGAGCAGCCCTGCTGAG
>NW_009218589.1:0-1809 GCF_000690835.1 Fulmarus glacialis
CTGGCCAGTGAAGCCTGAGGCAAAAAAGTCATTGAGTACTTCAGCCTTCTCCATATCCCGGGTAACCACGTTTCCCGTTTCGTCCTGGAGAGGGCCCACAGCTTCCCTAGTCTTTCTTTTATCACCAACGTACCTGTAGAAGCTTTTCTTGTTGCCCTTGACATTTAATTCCATCAGGGCTTTAGCCTTCCTAGCTTGATACCTGGCTGCTCAGACAATTTCTCTGTATTCCTCCCAGGCTACCTGTCCTTGCTTCCACTCTGTAGTCTTCCTTTTTGTGTTTGAGTTTGTCCAGGAGCTCCTTGTTCATCCATGCAGGCCTCCTGGTGTTTTTGCCTGACTTGCTCTTTGTTGGGATGCATCACTCCTGAGCTTGGAGGAGGTGATCCTTGAATATTAACCAGCTTTCCTGGGCCCCTCTTCCCTCCAGGGCCTTATCCCATGGCACTCTACCGAGCAGATCCCTGAAGAGGCGAAAGTGTGCTCTCCTGAAGTCCAGGGTAGTGAGGTTGCTGTGCGCCCTCCTCGGTGCCCTAAGGATCTTGAACTCCACCAATTCATGGTCACTGCAGCCAAGGCTGCCCTCGAGCTTCACATTCCCCACCAGCCCCTCCTTGTTGGTGAGAACAAGATCCAGCATAGCACCTCTCCTCATTGGCTCCTCTATTCCAGTTGGAGAAAGAAGTTATCATCGATGCATTCCAGGATCCTCTCAGATTGCTTATGCCCTGCCATGTTGTCCCTCCAACAGATATCGGGGTGGTTGAGGTCCCCCATAAGGACCAAGGCTTGTGAACGTGAGGCTGCTCCTATGTACTGTACTGTACATATTTTGCAGTGAATAAATAGTTGCTTAATTTAACATTTTTGTCAGCTTTCAGGCTGTTAATAAGGAGACAACTATTATATCTATTTAGATGTTCTATAAACAATTTGTAAGAACAAATTTTAGTGTCCGTGTGATGACTTCGGTTCTTGCTGCTTAGTATTCTTGTTGATGGTTCATTTCAGTCATTAATGTGCTCTTTTGTTTTTTCCTTGAGTGGAGCACAGGAAATATATAAATAGAACAGTAGAAAGCACTCTGAGTAAAGGCTAATACTTACGTTTGTGTTTGAATACTGAGTGGTAAAGGTAACTTTTCTGGAACATCAGCCAAAAAATGCCATTACCCTATTCATAGCAATAGTTGCGAACAGCAAAGAAAAGCACGTGAAGTACATTCTTACTGGAAATATGTATCTGCCAAAGCTGTTTTTGCTCAGGTGCCAACTTGTAGGCCCTGCAAAGGTATCAACCTTCCTGTTGTGCCAGCTGCTTGTCATTCCCTTGAGAGGGTGACAGAGGCAACTGGCACGTCTCACACTCATTCCAGTCTCACGTCACCAACAACCGCAGAAGGTTAATGTGGCTCTTACAGTAAGGGACAATTAGCAATGGGCAGTGCACCCAGGTCCTTGAGCAAAAGCATGGGTTTTCCCTTGCCAGAGGCAGGAGTAACCCAGACTGTCTTCCCCAGCATATTTCTTATGTGCACGACAGGGACTTTATCTCCATCTACAGTATGTAAGAGTGCGACGAGCGAGGGAAGGCAAGCAGTCGACTCAATGTGAGTGATAAGGCAAGCTTCAACTTTATTGCAAAACCCTACACGTATTTATACACTAATTTCTACCTTATGCATACCTGTCTTACAATCATTGGCTTAGCTCTAAAGATTGCATTAGCATACTCCTCCTACTTGCGGTTACTGTTACATGGTCCGGGTTCCATCCTGTTTTTCTTATACAGTGTTTCTTCAAAAGCTGT
>NW_009218590.1:0-2474 GCF_000690835.1 Fulmarus glacialis
CCCCCCCAAATCAAAAACAAACAAAAAAACAAACTTGAAGATGTGGCTGACGTTCTGGAGGGCGACAAAGCATGCTCTATTTTGAAGCTGTATAATCCTGCCTCACATCTGACATTTGTTATTGGTGGGACAAGAGCACTCTGTTCAGGACACATCCGCAGCCAGCCACAGCTCAGGAATACTGCATGCATAGTGGGGGTCAGGTCCCATTGGATTTCGAACTCCTCCTACTGGAGGCTGAGCATCCTTCATTCCTTCTAGTATTTGCAGAAGCTGAGGCCACTCAGCATCTCATTGGTTCAGGCCTTGCATTCCCCCATGGTGTTGGAAAACATCAGAGGAATACAGGTTTCAGATGGTAAATGTCTCATTTTCAAGCTCCCCTTTTATATGCCAGTCTCATTTCTCTTTTACATTGATTCCTCATTTTTTTTAGGAAAAGAAAAAAGAGGCAGCAACCATTTTCAACATCTGTTATTATTCTCTATTCCCAGCGCTGAGTTTGGACAGTAGAACTGCACTTGCAAATATTGTAAAAGTAAATACCTTTTATGTTGAAATAGACTTAGAAGAACGTTGCTATGCGCATTTCCTGACTATGACTAATCTTGCGTTGAATTTTATAAGATTTCTTCTTTGGGATTGTATCCCACACCCAACTGTTAAGCAGTATTGGATCCAAATACAGTTTTAAAACAGTTAACATGGAAATGATTGTACAGGGCAACAGAAACGTGACATTTATTTTACTGTGATAGATGGTATTTTCAGTATGTTTGTCTTATCTTCTGCCAGGATGTCAGCTTGAGTACAACTTTTGCACCACTTATACAATAACAAACTAATAAGTATATGTTCTATTACTGTTAAAAGTGAAAAATATCACAAATTGATATTTTTCCTTGTGTTGCTGATTTGTAGCTCCTGGGATTGGTGTATCCCTAGCAACTCAGGCTTTATTTATACCTGTTGAGAGCTGTGCCTTTTTGCAGGGTGGACAGTCTTGAACATCTCTAGAAATTCATACCAGAGATATGCTAGCTGTGCTTCATTTGCTGCTTAGTAATCCTCAATTTTAAATCATCCTGAAGTCTTTACACACACTAATAAACTTAAGCCTCATGACACATGATATAAATCAGGGATTATAAAATCATTCTGTAGAACTGACCCTCTTACATTCTTGTGGTGTTCTCTCCCATAGAAATTCCACTTTGGTCTTTGTGGTGGAGTCTTTCTCTGACACCACTTGCGTTCACCCGAAATTACACTTCATGCTTATAAAGTTTAGCCAGATCATTTAACATCAGTTATATCACTGGGTAACTGTTAGGAATCGTGTTGTGTTACCAGGATAAGAGGCCTGAAAGAAAACGAGCTGGTAGCAGGGAACCAAATAGCATCAGTAATGGCAAACAATGCAATAGCATTATAGATACTGTTATCTGTAATTCTGGATATTTTCTGGAACCTCCAGACCCTTTCACAGATTTTTGTAGGGCATTCCCTTCGTAATAAAACCTCCTACACTGTTGCACTTAAAAAGCATTTGGCTGAAAATCTAGTCATGTCTAATAGCTGTACAATTAAACCCCTTTTGTATATTGGGATGATGTGTCTTTTATATAGGGAGTGTTGAAAGATATAGTGATCATTCTTCTCTTAGTCAATTACCTTTATCTTTAAAATCTTCAGTTTGCTTTTTCAGAACTCCAAAAATGGTAGTATATAATCGATATCCTAATCAGAATAGATAATTATGCTTGCAGAGACCTATTCAGAGTTAGCTGTCTGTACATGACTGAGTCTGCACTGAGGCAGGGATGACTCTGCATGTAATTGTTCACCTAAACAATAGCAGAGTATTACCGGGGAATGTTTAATTCAAATGTAGCAATCTAGTACATCAAAGCTTGATTTAGAGTAAGAGTTATTGTCGAGGCCTTTTGAAGGTAGCTAATACAAAGGAACTTTAATTTTGAAAAGTTTCAGTATCAATTCCAGCACCTGTCTTGGGAGAAGGCGGCAGCAGGAGTCATCCAGGGATAATCTTAGCTATCTAAAAATTAGAGTATTTACAGTGCTCAGTCTTCCTTGTTCCCCTACAAGTACAACAAAAAAATGGCAATATAGTAATAAAATAAAAGGAAAGAAAGGAAGAGGGGAAGCTGTGTCTGCTGGCCACCGGTGGGCAAGGCAGTATCAGGAGCATGCAATCCTCGGACTCCGTTCCCAGAGGAGTGGGCCCGCCTGGCTGCCCACCCACCTTTGGAGACCTGTGAGACAAGTCTGGCGAGTTTTCTCTTCAGAAGGATCCTTTCCTAAAAAGAGACTAGATGAAAACAGGCTTGTGTGAAAAAGGCTGTTGCTAGACCTTTACGTGACATGCAAAGAGACTTGTTCATTCTTTCTGTCTCATCTGTACTGTAGCTAAATTTCCAGCATTTTTCTCCTTCCTTGTTTTTCTCTCTTTC